>NW_024544062.1:0-115578 GCF_018167655.1 Microtus oregoni | reverse complement strand
TGAGGACTGAGCACCCAGCACCCTGAGCACTGAGCACACAGCACCCTGAGCACTGAGCACCCCAGCACCCTGAGAACTGAGCACTGAGCACCCAGCACCCGAGCACTGAGCACCCAGCACCCTGAGTACTAAGCACCGAGCACCCCGAGTACTGAGCACCCCAAGCACCCTGAGTACTGAGCTCCGAGCACCCCGAGCACTGAGCAACCAGCACCCCTGAGTACTGAGCACCCCAGCACCCTAAGCAATGAGCACCCTGAGTACTGAGCACCCAGCACCTTGAGCACTGAGCACCGAGCACCCCGAGCACTGAGCACCCCAGCACCCGGAGTACTGAGCACCCAGCACCCTGAGTACTAAGCACCGAGCACCCTGAGTACTGAGCACCCAGCACCCTGAGCACCGAACACACAGCACCCTGAGTACTGAGCACATCGAGCACTGAGCACCCAGCACCCTGAGTACTGAGCACCGAGCACCCCGAGCACTGAGCACCCAGCACCGCGAGCACTGAGCACCCAGCACCCTGAGTACTGAGCACCCAGCACCCCCGAGCACTGATCACCCAGCACCCTGAGTACTGAGCACCCAGCACCCTGAGCACTGAGCACCCAGCACCCTGAGTACTGAGCACCCAGCACCCTGAGTACTGAGCAACCAGCACCCTGAGCACTGAGCACTGAGCACCCAGCACCCTGAGCACTGAGCACCCCAGCACCCCGAGCACTGAGCACCCAGCACCCCGAGCACTGAGCACCCAGCACCCTGAGTACTGAGCACCCTGTGGACTGAACACCCAGCACCCTGAGCACTGAGCACCCAGCACCCTGAGTACTGAGCACCGATCACCCTGAGCACTGAGCACCCAGCACCCCGAGCACTGAGCACCCAGTACCCTGAGTACTGAGCACCCTGGGTACTGAGCACCCGATCACCCTGAGCACTGAGCTCCCAGCACCTTGAGTACTGAGCACCCAGCACCCTGAACACTGAGCACCCAGCACCCTGAGTACTGAGCACCCAGCACCCTGAGCACTGAGCACCCAGCACCCTGAGTACTGAGCACCCAGCACCCTGAGCACTGAGCACCCAGCACCCTGAGTACTGAGCACCCAGCACCCTGAGCACTGAGCTCCCAGCACCCCGAGAATGAGCACCCAGCACCCCCGAGTACTGAGCACCGAGCACCCTGAGCACTGAGTACCGAGCACCCTGGGCACTGAGCACCCAGCACCCTGAGTACTGAGCACCCAGCACCCTGAGTACTGAGCACCCAGCCCCCTGAGCACTGAGCACCGAGCACCCCCGAGAACTGAGCACCCAGCCCCCTGAGTACTGAGCACCCAGCACCCTGAGTACTGAACACCCAGCACCCTGATCACTGAGCACTGAGCACCCTGAACACTGAGTACTGAGCACCGAGCACCCCGAGCACTGAGCACCCAGTACCCTGAGTACTGAGCACCCTGAGTACTGAGCACCGATCACCCTGAGCACTGAGCTCCCAGCACCCTGAGTACTGAGCACCCAGCACCCTGAGCACTGAGCACCCAGCACCCTGAGTACTGAGCACCCCAGCACCCTGAGCACTGAGCACCCAGCACCCTGAGTACTGAGCACCCAGCACCCTGAGCACTGAGCACCCAGCACCCTGAGTACTGAGCATCCAGCACCCCGAGCACTGAGCTCCCCAGCACCCCGAGAATGAGCACCCAGGACCCCGAGTACTGAGCACCGAGCACCCTGAGCACTGAGTACCCAGCACCCTGAGCACTGAGCACCCAGCACCCTGAGTACTGAGCACCCAGCACCCTGAGTACTGAGCACCCAGCACCCTGAGCACTGAGCACCGAGCACCCCGAGAACTGAGCACCCAGCCCCCTGAGTACTGAGCACCCCTGCACCCTGAGTACTGAAGACCCAGCACCCTGATCACTGAGCACTGAGCACCCTGAGCACTGAGTACTGAGCACCGAACACCCCGAGCACTGAGCACCCCGCACCCGGAGTACTGAGCACCCAGCTCCCTGAGTACTAAGCACCGAGCTCACTGAGTACTGAGCACCCAGCACCCTGAACACTGAACATACAGCACCCTGAGTACCCAGCACCCTGAGCACTGAGCACCCAGCACCCTGAGCACTGAGCACCCAGCACCCTGAGCACTGAGCACCCAGCACCATGAGTACTGAGCACTGAGCACCTAGCACCCCGAGTACTGAGCACCCAGCACCCCTGAGTACTGAGCACTGAGCACCCAGCACCCCGAGCACTGAGCACCCAGCACCCTGAGCACTGAGCACCCCAGCACCCGAGTACTGAGCACCCAGCGCCCTGAGTACTGAGCACCCAGCACCCTGAGTACTGAGCACCAAGCACCCCGAGTACTGAGCACCCAACACCCTGAGTACTGAGCACCCAGCACCCTGAGCACTGAGCACCCAGCACCCCGAGCACTGAGCACCCAGCACCCTGAGTACTGAGCACCCAGCACCCTGAGCACTGAGCACCCAGCACCCTGAGCACTGAGCACCCAGCACCCTGAGCACTGAGCACACAGCACCCTGAGTACTGAGCACCCAGGACCCTGAGTACTGAGCACTGAGCACGCAGCACCCTGAGCACTGAGCACCCAGCAACCTGAGTACTGAGCACTGAGCACCCAGCACCCCGAGCACTGAGCACCCAGCACCCTGAGCACTGAGCACCCAGCACCCGAGTACTGAGCACCCAGCACAATGAGTACTGAGCAGCCAGCACCCTGAATACTGAGCACCCAGCACCCCGAGTACTGAGCACCCAGCACCCTGAGTACTGAGCACCCAGCACCCTGAGCACTGAGCACCCAGCACCCTTACCACTGAGCACCCAGCACCCTGAGTACTGAGCACCCAGCACCCCTGAGCACTGAGCACCCAGCACCCTGAGCACTGAGCACCCAGCACACTGAGCACTGAGCACCCAGCACCCTGAGTAGTGAGCAACCCAACATACTGAGCACCGAGCACCCCGAGCACTGAGCAGGCAGCACTCTGAGCACTGAGCACAGAGCACCCCTGAGCACTGAGCACCCAGCACCCGAGTACTGAGCACCCAGCACCCTGAGTACTGAGCACCCAGCACCCTGAGTACTGAGCACCCAGCACCCTGAGCACTGAGCACCCAGCACCCTGAGCACTGAGCACCCAGCACCCTGAGCACTGAGCACCCAGCACCCTGAGTAGTGAGCACCCCAACGTACTGAGCACCGAGCACCCCGAGCACTGAGCACCCAGCACCCTGAGTACTGAGCACCCGATCACCCCCGAGCACTGAGCACCCAGCACCCTGAGTACTGAGCTCCGAGCACCCCGAGCACTGAGCACCCAGCGCCCCGAGCACTGAGCAACCCAGCACCCTGAGCACTAAGCACCCAGGACCCTGAGTACTGAGCACCCAGCACCCTGAGTACTGAACACCCAGCACCCTGAGCACTGAGCACTGAGCACCCTGAGCACTGAGTACTGAGCACTGAGCAACCTGAGCACTGAGCACCCAGCACCCCGAGTACTGAGCACCCAGCCCCCCGAGCACTGAGCACCCCAGCGCCCTGAGCACTGAGCACCCCAGCACCCCCGAGCACTGAGCACTGAGCACCCTGAGCACTGAGCACCCAGCACACCGAGTACTGAGCACTGAGCACCCTGAGTACTGAGCACCAAGCACCCTAAGTACTGAGCACTGAGCACCCTGAGTACTGAGCACCCAGCACCCTGAGCACTTTGCACCCCAGCACCCTGAGTACTGAGCACCCAGCACCCTGAGTACTGAACACCCAGTACCCTGAGCACTGAGCACTGAGCACCCTGAGCACTGAGTACTGAGCACTGAGCAACCTGAGCACTGAGCACCAAGCACCCCCGAGTACTGAGCACCCAGCACACCGAGCACTGAGCACCCAGCGCCCTGAGCACTGAGCACCCAGCACCCCGAGCACTGAGCACTGAGCACCCTGAGCACTGAGCACCCAGCACACCCGAGTACTGAGCACTGAGCACCATGAGTACTGATCACCAGGGACCCTAAGTACTGAGCACTGAGCACCCCTGAGTACTGAGCACCCAGCACCCTGAGCACTGAGCACCCACCACCCTGAGTACTGAGCACCCAGCACCCTGAGCACTGAGCACCCAGCACCCTGAGCACTGAGCACGCAGCACCCTGAGTAGTGAGCACCCAAAATACTGAGCATTGAGCACCCTGAGCACTGAGCACCCAGCACCCTGAGTACTGAGCACCGAGCACACCCGAGCACTGAGCACCCAGCGCCCCGAGCACCGAGCACCCTGAGCACTGAGCACCCAGCACCCTGAGTACTTAGCACCCAGCACCCTCAGCAATGAGCACCCTGAGGACTGAGCACCCAGCACCCTGAGCACTGAGCACACAGCACCCTGAGCACTGAGCACCCAGCACCCTGAGTACTGAGCACTGAGCACCCAGCACCCCGAGCACTGAGCACCCAGCACCCTTAGCACTGAGCACCAGCACCCGAGTACTGAGCACCCAGCACCCTGAGTACTGAGCACCCAGCACCCTGAGTACTGAGCACACAGCACCCCGAGTACTGAGCACCCAGCACCCTGAGCACTGAGCACCCAGCACCCTGAGCACTGAGCACCCAGCACCCTGAGCACTGAGCACCCAGCACCCTGAGTAGTGAGCACCCAACGTACTGAGCACCGAGCACCCCGAGCACTGAGCACCCAGCACCCTGAGCACTGAGCACCCCAGCACCCGGAGCACTGAGCACCCAGCACCCGAGTACTGAGCACCCCAGCACCCTGAATACTGAGCACCCAGCACCCTGAGCACTGAGCTCCCAGCACCCCGAGTACTGAGCACCCAGCACACTGAGTACTGAGCAGCCAGCACCCTGAGCACTGAGGACCCAGCACCCCGAGCACTGAGCACCCAGCACCCTGAGTACTGAGCACAGAGCACCCCGAGCACTGAGCACCCAGCACCCTGAGTACTGAGCACAGAGCACCCCGAGCACTGAGCACCCAGCGCCCCGAGCACCGAGCACCCTGAGCACTGAGCACCCAGCACCCTGACTACTGAGCACCCAGCACCCCGAGTACTGAGCACTGAGCACCCTGAGTACTGAGCACCCAGCACCCTGACCACTGAGCACCCAGCACCCTGAGCACTGAGCACCCAGCACCCTGAGTATTGAGCACTGAGCACCGAGCACCCCGAGCACTGAGCACCCAGCACCCTGAGTACTGAGCACTGAGCACCCAGAGTACTGAGCACCCAGCACCCTGAGTACTGAGCACCCAGCACCCTGAGTACTGAGCACCCAGCACCCCGAGTACTGAGCACCCCAGCACCCTGAGTACTGAGCACCCAGCAACCTGAGCACTGAGCACCCAGCACCCCGAGCACTGAGCACCCAGCATCCTGAGTACTGAGCACCCAGCACCCTGAGCACTGAGCACCCAGCACCCTGAGCACTGAGCACCCCAGCACCCTGAGCCCTGAGCACCCAGCACCCTGAGTAGTGAGCACCCAACGTACTGAGCACCGAGCACCCCGAGCACTGAGCACCCAGCACCCTGAGTACTGAGAACCGAGCACCCCGAGCACTGAGAACCCAGCACCCTGAGTCCTGAGCTCCGAGCACCCTGAGCACTGAGCACCCAGCGCCCCGAGCACCGAGCACCCTGAGCACTGAGCACCCAGCACCCTGAGTACTGAGCATACAGCACCCTGAGCAATGAGCACCCTGAGTACTGAGCACCCAGCACCTTGAGCACTGAGCACCGAGCACCCCGAGCACTGAGCACCCAGCACCCGGAGTACTGAGCACCCAACACCCTGAGTACTAAGCACCTAGCACCCTGAGTACTGAGCACCCAGCAACCTGAACACTGAATACAAAGCACCCTGAGTACTGAGCACCTCGAGCACTGAGCACCCAGCACCGCGAGCACTGAGCACATAGTACCCCCGAGCACTGAGCACCCAGCACCCTGAGTACTGAGCACCCCAGCACCCTGAGTACTGAGCACCCAGCACTCTGAGCACTGAGTACCCAGCACCTGAGCACTGAGCACCCAGCACCCTGAGCACTGAGCACACAGCACCCTGAGCACTGAGCACCCAGCACCCTGAGTACTGAGCACCGAGCACCCCGAGTACTGAGCACCCAGCACCCTGAGTACTGAGCTCCGAGCACCCCGAGCACTGAGCACCTAGCACCCTGAGTACTGAGCACATAGCACCCTAAGCAATGAGCACCCTGAGTACTGAGCACCCAGCACCTTGAGCACTGAGCACCGAGCACCCCCGAGCACTGAGCACCCAACACCCGGAGTACTGAGCACCCAGCACCGTGAGTACTAAGCACCGAGCACCCTGAGTACTGAGCACCCAGCACCCTGAGCACTGAACACACAGCACCCTGAGTACTGAGCACCTCGAGCACTGAGCACCCAGCACCCTTAGTACTGAGCACCGAGCACCCGAGCACTGAGCACCCAGCACCGCGAGCACTGAGCACCCAGCACCCTGAGTACTGAGCACCCAGCACCCCGAGCACTGATCACCCAGCACCCTGAGTACTGAGCACCCAGCACCCTGAGCACTGAGAACCCAGCACCCTGAGTACTGAGCACCCAGCACCCTGAGTACTGAGCAACCAGCACCCTGAGCACTGAGCACCCAGCACCCTGAGCACTGAGCACCCAGCACCCCGAGCACTGAGCACCCAGCACCCCGAGCACTGGGCACCCAGCACCCTGAGCACTGAGCCACCCTGTGGACTGAACACCCAGCACCCTGAGCACTGAGCACCCCAGCACCCTGAGTACTGAGCACTGATCACCCTGAGCACTGAGCACCCCAGCACCCCGAGCACTGAGCACCCAGCACCCTGAGTACTGAGCTCCCAGCACCCCGAGCACTGAGCACCCAGTACCCTGAGTACTGAGCACCCTGAGTACTGAGCACCAATCACCCTGAGCACTGAGCTCCCAGCACCCTGAGTACTGAGCACCCCAGCACCCTGAGCACTGAGCACCCCAGCACCCTGAGTTACTGAGCACCCAGCACCCTGAGCACTGAGCACCCCAGCACCCTGAGTACTGAGCACCCCAGCACCCTGAGCACTGAGCACCCAGCACCCTGAGTACTGAGCACCCAGCACCCCGAGCACTGAGCTCCCAGCACCCCGAGAATGAGCACCCAGCACCCCGAGTACTGAGCACCGAGCACCCTGAGTACTGAGTACCCAGCACCCTGAGCACTGAGCACCCAGCACCCTGAGTACTGAGCACCCAGCACCCTGAGTACTGAGCACCCAGCACCCTGAGCACTGAGCACCGAGCACCCCGAGTACTGAGCACCCAGCCCCCTGAGTACTGAGCACCCAGCACCCTGAGTACAGAACACCCAGCACCCTGAGCACTGAGCACTGAGCACCCTGAGCACTGAGTACTGAGCACCGAGCACCCCGAGCACTGAGCACCCAGCACCCGGAGTACTGAGCACCCAGCACCCTGGGTACTAAGCACCGAGCACCCTGAGTACTGAGCACCCAGCACCCTGAACACTGAACATACAGCACCCTGAGTACTGAGCACCTCGAGCACTGAGCACACAGCACCCTGAGTACTGAGCACCGAGCACCCCGAGCACTGAGCACCCAGCACCCCGAGCACTGAGCACCCAGCACCCCGAGCACTGAGCACCCAGCACCCTGAGCACTGAGCACCCAGCACCCTGAGTACTGAGCACTCAGTACACTGAGCACTGAGTACCCATCACCCTGAGCACTGAGCACCCAGCACCCTGAGCACTGAGCACCCAGCACCCTGAGCACTGAGCACCCAGCACCCTGAGTACTGAGCACTGAGCACCTAGTACCCCGAGTACTGAGCACCCAGCACCCTGAGTACTGAGCACTGAGCACCCAGCACCCCAAGCACTGAGCACCCAGCACCCTGAGCACTGAGCACCCAGCACCCGAGTACTGAGCACCCAGCACCCTGAGTACTGAGCACCCAGCACCCTGAGTACTGAGCACCCAGCACCCCGAGTACTGAGCACCCAACACCCTGAGTACTGAGCACCCAGCACACTGAGCACTGAGCACCCAGCACCCTGAGCACTGAGCACCCAGCACCCTGAGTACTGAGCACCCAGCACCCTGAGCACTGAGCACCCAGCACCCTGAGCACTGAGCACCCAGCACCCCGAGTACTGAGCACCCAACACCCTGAGTACTGAGCACCCAGCACACTGAGCACTGAGCACCCAGCACCCCGAGCACTGAGCACCCAGCACCCTGAGTACTGAGCACGCAGCACCCTGAGCACTGAGCACCCAGCACCCTGAGCACTGAGCACCCAGCACCCTGAGCACTGAGCACACAGCACCCTGAGTACTGAGCACCCAGGACCCTGAGTACTGAGCACTGAGCACGCAGCACCCTGAGCACTGAGCACCCAGCACCCTGAGTACTGAGCACTGAGCACCCAGCACCCCGAGCACTGAGCACCCAGCACCCTGAGTACTGAGCACCCAGCCCCCTGAGCACTGAGCACCCAGCACCCTGAGTACTGAGCACCCAGCCCCCTGAGCACTGAGCACCGAGCACCCCGAGAACTGAGCACCCAGCCCCCTGAGTACTGAGCACCCAGCACCCTGAGTACTGAACACACAGCACCCTGATCACTGAGCACTGAGCACCCTGAACACTGAGTACTGAGCACCGAGCACCCCGAGCACTGAGCACCCAGTACCCTGAGTACTGAGCACCCTGAGTACTGAGCACCGATCACCCTGAGCACTGAGCTCCCAGCACCCTGAGTACTGAGCACCCAGCACCCTGAGCACTGAGCACCCAGCACCCTGAGTACTGAGCACCCAGCACCCTGAGCACTGAGCACCCAGCACCCTGAGTACTGAGCACCCAGCACCCTGAGCACTGAGCACCCAGCACCCTGAGTACTGAGCATCCAGCACCCCGAGCACTGAGCTCCCAGCACCCCGAGAATGAGCACCCAGGACCCCGAGTACTGAGCACCGAGCACCCTGAGCACTGAGTACCCAGCACCCTGAGCACTGAGCACCCAGCACCCTGAGTACTGAGCACCCAGCACCCTGAGTACTGAGCACCCAGCACCCTGAGCACTGAGCACCGAGCACCCCGAGAACTGAGCACCCAGCCCCCTGAGTACTGAGCACCCTGCACCCTGAGTACTGAAGACCCAGCACCCTGATCACTGAGCACTGAGCACCCTGAGCACTGAGTACTGAGCACCGAACACCCCGAGCACTGAGCACCCCGCACCCGGAGTACTGAGCACCCAGCTCCCTGAGTACTAAGCACCGAGCTCACTGAGTACTGAGCACCCAGCACCCTGAACACTGAACATACAGCACCCTGAGTACTGAGCACCTCGAGCACTGAGCACCCAGCACACTGAGTACTGAGCACCGAGCACCCCGAGCACTGAGCACCCAGCACCCCTAGCACTGAGCACCCAGCACCCCGAGCACTGAGCACCCAGCACCCTGAGCACTGAGCACCCAGCACCCTGAGTACTGAGCACCCAGCACCCTGAGCACTGAGTACCCAGCACCCTGAGCACTGAGCACCCAGCACCCTGAGCACTGAGCACCCAGCACCCTGAGCACTGAGCACCCAGCACCATGAGTACTGAGCACTGAGCACCTAGCACCCCGAGTACTGAGCACCCAGCACCCTGAGTACTGAGCACTGAGCACCCAGCACCCCGAGCACTGAGCACCCAGCACCCTGAGCACTGAGCACCCAGCACCCGAGTACTGAGCACCCAGCGCCCTGAGTACTGAGCACCCAGCACCCTGAGTACTGAGCACCAAGCACCCCGAGTACTGAGCACCCAACACCCTGAGTACTGAGCACCCAGCACCCTGAGCACTGAGCACCCAGCACCCCGAGCACTGAGCACCCAGCACCCTGAGTACTGAGCACCCAGCACCCTGAGCACTGAGCACCCAGCACCCTGAGCACTGAGCACCCAGCACCCTGAGCACTGAGCACACAGCACCCTGAGTACTGAGCACCCAGGACCCTGAGTACTGAGCACTGAGCACGCAGCACCCTGAGCACTGAGCACCCAGCACCCTGAGTACTGAGCACTGAGCACCCAGCACCCCGAGCACTGAGCACCCAGCACCCTGAGCACTGAGCACCCAGCACCCGAGTACTGAGCACCCAGCACAATGAGTACTGAGCAGCCAGCACCCTGAATACTGAGCACCCAGCACCCCGAGTACTGAGCACCCAGCACCCTGAGTACTGAGCACCCAGCACCCTGAGCACTGAGCACCCAGCACCCTTACCACTGAGCACCCAGCACCCTGAGTACTGAGCACCCAGCACCCTGAGCACTGAGCACCCAGCACCCTGAGCACTGAGCACCCAGCACACTGAGCACTGAGCACCCAGCACCCTGAGTAGTGAGCACCCAACATACTGAGCACCGAGCACCGCGAGCACTGAGCACCCAGCACTCTGAGCACTGAGCACAGAGCACCCTGAGCACTGAGCACCCAGCACCCGAGTACTGAGCACCCAGCACCCTGAGTACTGAGCACCCAGCACCCTGAGTACTGAGCACCCAGCACCCTGAGCACTGAGCACCCAGCACCCTGAGCACTGAGCACCCAGCACCCTGAGCACTGAGCACCCATCACCCTGAGTAGTGAGCACCCAACGTACTGAGCACCGAGCACCCCGAGCACTGAGCACCCAGCACCCTGAGTACTGAGCACCGATCACCCCGAGCACTGAGCACCCAGCACCCTGAGTACTGAGCTCCGAGCACCCCGAGCACTGAGCACCCAGCGCCCCGAGCACTGAGCACCCAGCACCCTGAGCACTAAGCACCCAGGACCCTGAGTACTGAGCACCCAGCACCCTGAGTACTGAACACCCAGCACCCTGAGCACTGAGCACTGAGCACCCTGAGCACTGAGTACTGAGCACTGAGCAACCTGAGCACTGAGCACCCAGCACCCCGAGTACTGAGCACCCAGCCCCCCGAGCACTGAGCACCCAGCGCCCTGAGCACTGAGCACCCAGCACCCCGAGCACTGAGCACTGAGCACCCTGAGCACTGAGCACCCAGCACACCGAGTACTGAGCACTGAGCACCCTGAGTACTGAGCACCAAGCACCCTAAGTACTGAGCACTGAGCACCCTGAGTACTGAGCACCCAGCACCCTGAGCACTTTGCACCCAGCACCCTGAGTACTGAGCACCCAGCACCCTGAGTACTGAACACCCAGCACCCTGAGCACTGAGCACTGAGCACCCTGAGCACTGAGTACTGAGCACTGAGCAACCTGAGCACTGAGCACCAAGCACCCCGAGTACTGAGCACCCAGCACACCGAGCACTGAGCACCCAGCGCCCTGAGCACTGAGCACCCAGCACCCCGAGCACTGAGCACTGAGCACCCTGAGCACTGAACACCCAGCACACCGAGTACTGAGCACTGAGCACCATGAGTACTGATCACCAGGCACCCTAAGTACTGAGCACTGAGCACCCTGAGTACTGAGCACCCAGCACCCTGAGCACTGAGCACCCACCACCCTGAGTACTGAGCACCCAGCACCCTGAGCACTGAGCACCCAGCACCCTGAGCACTGAGCACGCAGCACCCTGAGTAGTGAGCACCCAAAATACTGAGCATTGAGCACCCTGAGCACTGAGCACCCAGCACCCTGAGTACTGAGCACCGAGCACCCCGAGCACTGAGCACCCAGCGCCCCGAGCACCGAGCACCCTGAGCACTGAGCACCCAGCACCCTGAGTACTTAGCACCCAGCACCCTCAGCAATGAGCACCCTGAGGACTGAGCACCCAGCACCCTGAGCACTGAGCACACAGCACCCTGAGCACTGAGCACCCAGCACCCTGAGTACTGAGCACTGAGCACCCAGCACCCCGAGCACTGAGCACCCAGCACCCTTAGCACTGAGCACCAGCACCCGAGTACTGAGCACCCAGCACCCTGAGTACTGAGCACCCAGCACCCTGAGTACTGAGCACACAGCACCCCGAGTACTGAGCACCCAGCACCCTGAGCACTGAGCACCCAGCACCCTGAGCACTGAGCACCCAGCACCCTGAGCACTGAGCACCCAGCACCCTGAGTAGTGAGCACCCAACGTACTGAGCACCGAGCACCCCGAGCACTGAGCACCCAGCACCCTGAGCACTGAGCACCCAGCACCCGGAGCACTGAGCACCCAGCACCCGAGTACTGAGCACCCAGCACCCTGAATACTGAGCACCCAGCACCCTGAGCACTGAGCTCCCAGCACCCCGAGTACTGAGCACCCAGCACACTGAGTACTGAGCAGCCAGCACCCTGAGCACTGAGCACCCAGCACCCCGAGCACTGAGCACCCAGCACCCTGAGTACTGAGCACAGAGCACCCCGAGCACTGAGCACCCAGCACCCTGAGTACTGAGCACAGAGCACCCCGAGCACTGAGCACCCAGCGCCCCGAGCACCGAGCACCCTGAGCACTGAGCACCCAGCACCCTGACTACTGAGCACCCAGCACCCCGAGTACTGAGCACTGAGCACCCTGAGTACTGAGCACCCAGCACCCTGAGCACTGAGCACCCAGCACCCTGAGCACTGAGCACCCAGCACCCTGAGTATTGAGCACTGAGCACCGAGCACCCCGAGCACTGAGCACCCAGCACCCTGAGTACTGAGCACTGAGCACCCAGAGTACTGAGCACCCAGCACCCTGAGTACTGAGCACCCAGCACCCTGAGTACTGAGCACCCAGCACCCCGAGTACTGAGCACCCAGCACCCTGAGTACTGAGCACCCAGCAACCTGAGCACTGAGCACCCAGCACCCCGAGCACTGAGCACCCAGCATCCTGAGTACTGAGCACCCAGCACCCTGAGCACTGAGCACCCAGCACCCTGAGCACTGAGCACCCAGCACCCTGAGCCCTGAGCACCCAGCACCCTGAGTAGTGAGCACCCAACGTACTGAGCACCGAGCACCCCGAGCACTGAGCACCCAGCACCCTGAGTACTGAGCACCGAGCACCCCGAGCACTGAGCACCCAGCACCCTGAGTCCTGAGCTCCGAGCACCCTGAGCACTGAGCACCCAGCGCCCCGAGCACCGAGCACCCTGAGCACTGAGCACCCAGCACCCTGAGTACTGAGCATACAGCACCCTGAGCAATGAGCACCCTGAGTACTGAGCACCCAGCACCTTGAGCACTGAGCACCGAGCACCCCGAGCACTGAGCACCCAGCACCCGGAGTACTGAGCACCCAACACCCTGAGTACTAAGCACCTAGCACCCTGAGTACTGAGCACCCAGCAACCTGAACACTGAATACAAAGCACCCTGAGTACTGAGCACCTCGAGCACTGAGCACCCAGCACCGCGAGCACTGAGCACATAGTACCCCGAGCACTGAGCACCCAGCACCCTGAGTACTGAGCACCCAGCACCCTGAGTACTGAGCACCCAGCACTCTGAGCACTGAGTACCCAGCACCTGAGCACTGAGCACCCAGCACCCTGAGCACTGAGCACACAGCACCCTGAGCACTGAGCACCCAGCACCCTGAGTACTGAGCACCGAGCACCCCGAGTACTGAGCACCCAGCACCCTGAGTACTGAGCTCCGAGCACCCCGAGCACTGAGCACCTAGCACCCTGAGTACTGAGCACATAGCACCCTAAGCAATGAGCACCCTGAGTACTGAGCACCCAGCACCTTGAGCACTGAGCACCGAGCACCCCGAGCACTGAGCACCCAACACCCGGAGTACTGAGCACCCAGCACCGTGAGTACTAAGCACCGAGCACCCTGAGTACTGAGCACCCAGCACCCTGAGCACTGAACACACAGCACCCTGAGTACTGAGCACCTCGAGCACTGAGCACCCAGCACCCTTAGTACTGAGCACCGAGCACCCCGAGCACTGAGCACCCAGCACCGCGAGCACTGAGCACCCAGCACCCTGAGTACTGAGCACCCAGCACCCCGAGCACTGATCACCCAGCACCCTGAGTACTGAGCACCCAGCACCCTGAGCACTGAGAACCCAGCACCCTGAGTACTGAGCACCCAGCACCCTGAGTACTGAGCAACCAGCACCCTGAGCACTGAGCACTGAGCACCCAGCACCCTGAGCACTGAGCACCCAGCACCCCGAGCACTGAGCACCCAGCACCCCGAGCACTGGGCACCCAGCACCCTGAGCACTGAGCACCCTGTGGACTGAACACCCAGCACCCTGAGCACTGAGCACCCAGCACCCTGAGTACTGAGCACTGATCACCCTGAGCACTGAGCACCCAGCACCCCGAGCACTGAGCACCCAGCACCCTGAGTACTGAGCTCCCAGCACCCCGAGCACTGAGCACCCAGTACCCTGAGTACTGAGCACCCTGAGTACTGAGCACCAATCACCCTGAGCACTGAGCTCCCAGCACCCTGAGTACTGAGCACCCAGCACCCTGAGCACTGAGCACCCAGCACCCTGAGTACTGAGCACCCAGCACCCTGAGCACTGAGCACCCAGCACCCTGAGTACTGAGCACCCAGCACCCTGAGCACTGAGCACCCAGCACCCTGAGTACTGAGCACCCAGCACCCCGAGCACTGAGCTCCCAGCACCCCGAGAATGAGCACCCAGCACCCCGAGTACTGAGCACCGAGCACCCTGAGTACTGAGTACCCAGCACCCTGAGCACTGAGCACCCAGCACCCTGAGTACTGAGCACCCAGCACCCTGAGTACTGAGCACCCAGCACCCTGAGCACTGAGCACCGAGCACCCCGAGTACTGAGCACCCAGCCCCCTGAGTACTGAGCACCCAGCACCCTGAGTACAGAACACCCAGCACCCTGAGCACTGAGCACTGAGCACCCTGAGCACTGAGTACTGAGCACCGAGCACCCCGAGCACTGAGCACCCAGCACCCGGAGTACTGAGCACCCAGCACCCTGGGTACTAAGCACCGAGCACCCTGAGTACTGAGCACCCAGCACCCTGAACACTGAACATACAGCACCCTGAGTACTGAGCACCTCGAGCACTGAGCACCCAGCACCCTGAGTACTGAGCACCGAGCACCCCGAGCACTGAGCACCCAGCACCCCGAGCACTGAGCACCCAGCACCCCGAGCACTGAGCACCCAGCACCCTGAGCACTGAGCACCCAGCACCCTGAGTACTGAGCACTCAGTACACTGAGCACTGAGTACCCATCACCCTGAGCACTGAGCACCCAGCACCCTGAGCACTGAGCACCCAGCACCCTGAGCACTGAGCACCCAGCACCCTGAGTACTGAGCACTGAGCACCTAGTACCCCGAGTACTGAGCACCCAGCACCCTGAGTACTGAGCACTGAGCACCCAGCACCCCAAGCACTGAGCACCCAGCACCCTGAGCACTGAGCACCCAGCACCCGAGTACTGAGCACCCAGCACCCTGAGTACTGAGCACCCAGCACCCTGAGTACTGAGCACCCAGCATCCCGAGTACTGAGCACCCAACACCCTGAGTACTGAGCACCCAGCACACTGAGCACTGAGCACCCAGCACCCTGAGCACTGAGCACCCAGCACCCTGAGTACTGAGCACCCAGCACCCTGAGCACTGAGCACCCAGCACCCTGAGCACTGAGCACCCAGCACCCCGAGTACTGAGCACCCAACACCCTGAGTACTGAGCACCCAGCACACTGAGCACTGAGCACCCAGCACCCCGAGCACTGAGCACCCAGCACCCTGAGTACTGAGCACGCAGCACCCTGAGCACTGAGCACCCAGCACCCTGAGCACTGAGCACCCAGCACCCTGAGCACTGAGCACACAGCACCCTGAGTACTGAGCACCCAGGACCCTGAGTACTGAGCACTGAGCACGCAGCACCCTGAGCACTGAGCACCCAGCACCCTGAGTACTGAGCACTGAGCACCCAGCACCCCGAGCACTGAGCACCCAGCACCCTGAGCACTGAGCACCCAGCACCCGAGTACTGAGCACCCAGCACAATGAGTACTGAGCTCCCAGCACCCTGAATACTGAGCACCCAGCACCCCGAGTACTGAGCACCCAGCACCCTGAGTACTGAGCACCCAGCACCCTGAGCACTGAGCACCCAGCACCCTTAGCACTGAGCACCCAGCACCCTGAGTACTGAGCACCCAGCACCCTGAGCACTGAGCACCCAGCACCCTGAGCACTGAGCACCCAGCACCCTGAGCACTGAGCACCCAGCACCCTGAGTAGTGAGCACCCAACGTACTGAGCACCGAGCACCCCGAGCACTGAGCACCCAGCACTCTGAGCACTGAGCACACAGCACCCTGAGCACTGAGCACCCAGCACCCGAATACTGAGCACCCAGCACCCTGAGTATTGAGCACCCAGCACCCTGAGTAGTGAGCACCCAGCACCCTGAGCACTGAGCACCCCGAGCACTGAGCACCCAGCACCCTGAGCACTGAGCACCCAGCACCCCGAGCACTGAGCACCCAGCACCCTGAGTAGTGAGCACCCAACGTACTGAGCACCGAGCACCCTGAGCACTGAGCACCCAGCACCCTGAGTACTGAGCACCGATCACCCCGAGCACTGAGCACCCAGCACCCTGAGTACTGAGCTCCGAGCACCCCGAGCACTGAGCACCCAGCGCTCCGAGCACTGAGCACCCAGCACCCTGAGCACTGAGCACCCAGCACCCTGAGTACTGAGCACCCAGCACCCTGAGTACTGAACACCCAGCATCCTGAGCACTGAGCACTGAGCACCCTGAGCACTGAGTACTGAGCACTGAGCAACCTGAGCACTGAGCACCCAGCAACCCGAGTACTGAGCACCCAGCACCCCGAGCACTGAGCACCCAGCGCCCTGAGCACTGAGCACCCAGCACCCCGAGCACTGAGCACTGAGCACATTGAGCACTGAGCACCCAGCACACCGAGTACTGAGCACTGAGCACCCTGAGTACTGAGCACCAAGCACTCTAAGTACTGAGCACTGAGCACCCTGAGTACTGAGCACACAGCACCCTGAGCACTTTGCACCCAGCACCCTGAGTACTGAGCACACAGCACCCTGAGTACTGAACACCCAGCACCCTGAGCACTGAGCACTGAGCACCCTGAGCACTGAGTACTGAGCACTGAGCAACCTGAGCACTGAGCACCCAGCACCCCGAGCACTGAGCACCCAGCGCCCTGAGCACTGAGCACCCAGCACCCCGAGCACTGAGCACTGAGCACCCTGAGCACTGAGCACCCAGCACCCTGAGCACTGAGCACGCAGCACCCTTAGTAGTGAGCACCCTACGTACTGAGCATCGAGCACCCTGAGCACTGAGCACCCAGCACCCTGAGTACTGAGCACCGAGCACCCCGAGCACTGAGCAGCCAGCACCCTGCGTACTGAGCTCCGAGCACCCCGAGCACTGAGCACCCAGCGCCCCGAGCACCGAGCATCCTGAGCACTGAGCACCCAGCACCTTGAGTACTTAGCACCCAGCACCCTGAGCAATGAGCACCCTGAGGTCTGAGCACCCAGCACCCTGAGCACTGAGCACACAGCACCCTGAGCACTGAGCACCCAGCACCCTGAGTACTGAGCACTGAGCACCCAGCAAGCACCCCGAGCACTGAGCACCCAGCACCCTGAGCACTGAGCACCAGCACCCGAGTACTGAGCACCCAGCACCCTGAGTACTGAGCACCCAGCACCCTGAGTACTGAGCACACAGCACCCCGAGTACTGAGCACCCAGCACCCTGAGTACTGAGCATCCAGCACCCTGAGAACTGAGCACCCAGCACCCCTAGCACTGAGCACCCAGCACCCTGAGTACTGAGCACCCAGCACCCTGAGCACTGAGCTCCCAGCACCCAGAGCACTGAGCACCCAGCACCCTGAGCACTGAGCACCCAGCACCCTGAGTAGTGAGCACCCAACGTACTGAGCACCGAGCACCCTGAGCACTGAGCACCCAGCACCCTGAGCACTGAGCGCCCAGCACCCTGAGCACTGAGCACCCACCACCCGAGTACTGAGCACCCAGCACCCTGAGTACTGAGCACCCAGCACCCTGAGTACTGAGCACCCAGCACCCCGAGTACTGAGCACCCAGCACCCTGAGTACTGAGCACCCAGCACCCTGAGCAATGAGCACCCAGCACCCTGAGCACTGAGCACCCAGCACCCTGAGTACTGAGCACCCAGCACCCTGAGCACTGAGCACCCAGCACCCTGAGTACTGAGCACCCAGCACCCTGAGCACTGAGCACCCAGCACCCCAAGCACTGAGCACCCAGCACCCTGAGAACTGAGCACCCAGCACCCTGAGCACTGAGCACCCAGCACCCTGAGCACTGAGCACCCAGCACCCTGAGCACTGAGCACCCAGCACCCTGAGTACTGAGCTCCGAGCACCCCGAGCACTGAGCACCCAGCGCCCCGAGCACCGAGCACCCTGAGCACTGAGCACCCAGCACCCTGACTACTGAGCACCCAGCATCCTGAGTACTGAACACCCAGCACCCTGAGCACTGAGCACTGAGCACCCTGAGCACTGAGTACTGAGCACTGAGCACCCTGAGCACTGAGCACCCAGCACCCCGAGTACTGAGCGCCCAGCACCCCGAGCACTGAGCACCCAGCACCCCGAGCACTGAGCACCCAGCACCCCGAGCACTGAGCACTGAGCACCCTGAGCACTGAGCACCCAGCACCCCGAGTACTGAGCACTGAGCACCCTGAGCACTGAGCACCCAGCACCCCGAGTACTGAGCACTGAGCACCCTGAGTACTGAGCACCCAGCACCCTGAGCACTGAGTACCCAGCATCCTGAGCACTGAGCACCCAGCACCCTGAGCACTGAGCACCCAGCACCCTGAGCACTGAGCACCCAGCACCCTGAGTATTGAGCACTGAGCACCGAGCACCCCGAGCACTGAGCACCCAGCACCCTGAGTACTGAGCACTGAGCACCCAGCACACCGAGCACTGAGCACCCAGCACCCTGAGCACTGAGCACCCAGCACCCTGAGTACTGAGCACCGAGCACCCTGAGTACTGAGCACCCAGCACCCTGAGTACTGAGCACCCAGCACCCTGAGTACTGAGCACCCAGCAACCTGAGCACTGAGCACCCAGCACCCCGAGCACTGAGCACCCAGCATCCTGAGTACTGAGCACCCAGCACCCTGAGCACTGAATACAAAGCACCCTGAGTACTGAGCATCTCGAGCACTGAGCACCCAGCACCGCGAGCACTGAGCACATAGCACCCCGAGCACTGAGCACCCAGCACCCTGAGTACTGAGCACCCAGCACCCTGAGTACTGAGCACCCAGCACCCTGAGCACTGAGTACCCAGCACCTGAGCACTGAGCACCCAGCACCCTGAGCACTGAGCACACAGCACCCTGAGCACTGAGCACCCAGCACCCTGAGTACTGAGCACTGAGCACCCAGCACCCGAGCACTGAGCACCCAGCACCCTGAGTACTGAGCACCGAGCACCCCGAGTACTGAGCACCCAGCACCCTGAGTACTGAGCTCCGAGCACCCCGAGCACTGAGCACCTAGCAACCTGAGTACTGAGCACATAGCACCCTAAGCAATGAGCACCCTGAGTACTGAGCACCCAGCACCTTGAGCACTGAGCACCGAGAACCCCGAGCACTAAGCACCCAGCACCCGGAGTACTGAGCACCCAGCACCCTGAGTACTAAGCACCGAGCACCCTGAGTACTGAGCACCCAGCACCCTGAGCACTGAACACACAGCACCCTGAGTACTGAGCACCTCGAGCACTGAGCACCCAGCACCCTGAGTACTGAGCACCGAGCACCCCGAGCACTGAGCACCCAGCACCGCGAGCACTGAGCACCCAGCACCCTGAGTACTGAGCACCCAGCACCCCGAGCACTGATCACCCAGCACCCTGAGTACTGAGCACCCAGCACCCTGAGCACTGAGCACCCAGCACCCTGAGTACTGAGCACCCAGCACCCTGAGTACTGAGCAACCAGCACCCTGAGCACTGAGCACTGAGCACCCAGCACCCTGAACACTGAGCACGCAGCACCCCGAGCACTGAGCACCCAGTACCCCGAGCACTGAGCACCCAGCACCCTGAGCACTGATCACCCTGTGGACTGAACACCCAGCACCCTGAGCACTGAGCACCCAGCACCCTGAGTACTGAGCACTGATCACCCTGAGCACTGAGCACCCAGCACCCCGAGCACTGAGCACCCAGCACCCTGAGTACTGAGCTCCTAGCACCCCGAGCACTGAGCACCCAGTACCCTGAGTACTGTGCACCCTGAGTACTGAGCACCGATCACCCTGAGCACTGAGCTCCCAGCACCCTGAGTACTGAGCACCCAGCACCCTGAGCACTGAGCACCCAGCACCCTGAGTACTGAGCACCCAGCACCCTGAGCACTGAGCACCCAGCACCCTGAGTACTGAGCACCCAGCACCCTGAGCACTGAGCACCCAGCACCCTGAGTACTGAGCACCCAGCACCCCGAGCACTGAGCTCCCAGCACCCCGAGAATGAGCACCCAGCACCCCGAGTACTGAGCACCGAGCACCCTGAGCACTGAGTACCCAGCACCCTGAGCACTGAGCACCCAGCACCCTGAGTACTGAGCACCCAGCACCCTGAGTACTGAGCACCCAGCACCCTGAGCACTGAGCACCGAGCACCCCGAGTACTGAGCACCCAGCCCCCTGAGTACTGAGCACACAGCACCCTGAGTACTGAACACCCAGCACCCTGAGCACTGAGCACTGAGCACCCTGAGCACTGAGTACTGAGCACCGAGCACCCCGAGCACTGAGCACCCAGCACCCGGAGTACTGAGCACCCAGCACCCTGAGTACTAAGCACCGAGCACCCTGAGTACTGAGCACCCAGCACCCTGAACAATGAACATACAGCACCCTGAGTACTGAGCACCTCGAGCACTGAGCACCCAGCACCCTGAGTACTGAGCACCGAGCACCCCGAGCACTGAGCACCCAGCACCCCGAGCACTGAGCACCCAGCACCCCGAGCACTGAGCACCCAGCACCCTGAGCACTGAGCACCCAGCACCCTGAGTACTGAGCACCCAGTACCCTGAGCACTGAGTACCCAGCACCCTGAGCACTGAGCACCCAGCACCCTGAGCACTGAGCACCCAGCACCCTGAGCACTGAGCACCCAGCACCCTGAGTACTGAGCACTGAGCACCTAGTACCCCGAGTACTGAGCACCCAGCACCCTGAGTACTGAGCACTGAGCACCCAGCACCCCGAGCACTGAGCACCCAGCACCCTGAGCACTGAGCACCCAGCACCCGAGTACTGAGCACCCAGCACCCTGAGTACTGAGCACCCAGCACCCTGAGTACTGAGTACCCAGCACCCTGAGTACTGAGCACCCAGCACCCCGAGTACTGAGCACCCAACACCCTGAGTACTGAGCACCCAGCACCCTGAGCACTGAGCACCCAGCACCCCGAGCACTGAGCACCCAGCACCCTGAGTACTGAGCACCCAGCACCCTGAGCACTGAGCACCCAGCACCCTGAGCACTGAGCACCCAGCACCCTGAGCACTCAGCACACAGCACCCTGAGTACTGAGCACCCAGGACCCTGAGTACTGAGCACTGAGCACGCAGCACCCTGAGCACTGAGCACCCAGCACCCTGAGTACTGAGCACTGAGCACCCAGCACCCCGAGCACTGAGCACCCAGCACCCAGAGTACTGAGCACCCAGCACCCTGAGCACTGAGCACCCAGCACCCTGAGTACTGAGCACCCAGCACCCTGAGTACTGAGCAACCAGCACCCTGAGCACTGAGCACTGAGCACCCAGCACCCTGAGCACTGAGCACGCAGCACCCCGAGCACTGAGCACCCAGTACCCCGAGCACTGAGCACCCAGCACCCTGAGCACTGATCACCCTGTGGACTGAACACCCAGCACCCTGAGCACTGAGCACCCAGCACCCTGAGTACTGAGCACTGATCACCCTGAGCACTGAGCACCCAGCACCCCGAGCACTGAGCACCCAACACCCTGAGTACTGAGCTCCCAGCACCCCGAGCACTGAGCACTCAGTACCCTGAGTACTGAGCACCCTGAGTACTGAGCACCGATCACCCTGAGCACTGAGCTCCCAGCACCCTGAGTACTGAGCACCCAGCACCCTGAGCACTGAGCACCCAGCACCCTGAGTACTGAGCACCCAGCACCCTGAGCACTGAGCACCCAGCACCCTGAGTACTGAGCACCCAGCACCCTGAGCACTGAGCACCCTGCACCCTGAGTACTGAGCACCCAGCACCCCGAGCACTGAGCTCCCAGCACCCCGAGAATGAGCACCCAGCACCCCGAGTACTGAGCACCGAGCACCCTGAGCACTGAGTACCCAGCACCCTGAGCACTGAGCACCCAGCACCCTGAGTACTGAGCACCCAGCACGCTGAGTACTGAGCACCCAGCACCCTGAGCACTGAGCACCGAGCACCCCGAGTACTGAGAACCCAGCCCCCTGAGTACTGAGCACCCAGCACCCTGAGTACTGAACACCCAGCACCCTGAGCACTGAGCACTGAGCACCCTGAGCACTGATTACTGAGCACCGAGCACCCTGAGCACTGAGCACCCAGCACCCGGAGTACTGAGCACCCAGCACCCTGAGTACTAAGCACCGAGCACCCTGAGTACTGAGCACCCAGCACCCTGAACACTGAACATACAGCACCCTGAGTACTGAGCACCTCGAGCACTGAGCACCCAGCACCCTGAGTACTGAGCACCGAGCACCCCGAGCACTGAGCACCCAGCACCCCGAGCACTGAGCACCCAGCACCCCGAGCACTGAGCACCCAGCACCCTGAGCACTGAGCACCCAGCACCCTGAGTACTGAGCACCCAGTACCCTGATCACTGAGTACCCAGCACCCTGAGCACTGAGCACCCAGCACCCTGAGCACTGAGCACCCAGCACCCTGAGCACTGAGCACCCAGCACCCTGAGTACTGAGCACTGAGCACCTAGTACCCCGATTACTGAGCACCCAGCACCCTGAGTACTGAGCACTGAGCACCCAGCACCCCGAGCACTGAGCACCCAGCACCCTGAGCACTGAGCACCCAGCACCCGAGTACTGAGCACCCAGCACCCTGAGTACTGAGCACCCAGCACCCTGAGTACTGAGCACCCAGCACCCTGAGTACTGAGCACCCAGCACCCTGAGCACTGAGCACCCAGCACCCTGAGCACTGAGCACCCAGCACCCTGAGTACTGAGCACCCAGCACCCTGAGCACTGAGCACCCAGCACCCTGAGTACTGAGCACCCAGCACCCTGAGCACTGAGCACCCAGCACCCTGAGCACTGAGCACCCAGCACCCTGAGCACTGAGCACACAGCACCCTGAGTACTGAGCACCCAGGACCCTGAGTACTGAGCACTGAGCACGCAGCACCCTGAGCACTGAGCACCCAGCACCCTGAGTACTGAGCACTGAGCACCCAGCACTCCGAGCACTGAGCACCCAGCACCCTGAGCATTGAGCACCCAGCACCCGAGTACTGAGCACCCAGCACAAGGAGTACTGAGCACCCAGCACCCTGAATACTGAGCACCCAGCACCCCGAGTACTGAGCACCCAGCACCCTGAGTACTGAGCACCCAGCACCCTGAGCACTGAGCACCCAGCACCCTTAGCACTGAGCACCCAGCACCCTGAGCACTGAGCACCCAGCACCCTGAGCACTGAGCACCCAGCACCCTGAGCACTGAGCACCCAGCACCCTGAGCACTGAGCACCCAGCACCCTGAGTAGTGAGCACCCAACGTACTGAGCACCGAGCACTCCGAGCACTGAGCACCCAGCACTCTGAGCACTGAGCACACAGCACCCTGAGCACTGAGCACCCAGCACCCTGAGTACTGAGCACTGAGCACCCAGCAAGCACCCCGAGCACTGAGCACCCAGCACCCTGAGCACTGAGCACCAGCACCCGAGTACTGAGCACCCAGCACCCTGAGTACTGAGCACCCAGCACCCTGAGTACTGAGCACACAGCACCCCGAGTACTGAGCACCCAGCACCCTGAGTACTGAGCATCCAGCACCCTGAGAACTGAGCACCCAGCACCCCTAGCACTGAGCACCCAGCACCCTGAGTACTGAGCACCCAGCACCCTGAGCACTGAGCTCCCAGCACCCAGAGCACTGAGCACCCAGCACCCTGAGCACTGAGCACCCAGCACCCTGAGTAGTGAGCACCCAACGTACTGAGCACCGAGCACCCTGAGCACTGAGCACCCAGCACCCTGAGCACTGAGCGCCCAGCACCCTGAGCACTGAGCACCCACCACCCGAGTACTGAGCACCCAGCACCCTGAGTACTGAGCACCCAGCACCCTGAGTACTGAGCACCCAGCACCCCGAGTACTGAGCACCCAGCACCCTGAGTACTGAGCACCCAGCACCCTGAGCAATGAGCACCCAGCACCCTGAGCACTGAGCACCCAGCACCCTGAGTACTGAGCACCCAGCACCCTGAGCACTGAGCACCCAGCACCCTGAGTACTGAGCACCCAGCACCCTGAGCACTGAGCACCCAGCACCCCAAGCACTGAGCACCCAGCACCCTGAGAACTGAGCACCCAGCACCCTGAGCACTGAGCACCCAGCACCCTGAGCACTGAGCACCCAGCACCCTGAGCACTGAGCACCCAGCACCCTGAGTACTGAGCTCCGAGCACCCCGAGCACTGAGCACCCAGCGCCCCGAGCACCGAGCACCCTGAGCACTGAGCACCCAGCACCCTGACTACTGAGCACCCAGCATCCTGAGTACTGAACACCCAGCACCCTGAGCACTGAGCACTGAGCACCCTGAGCACTGAGTACTGAGCACTGAGCACCCTGAGCACTGAGCACCCAGCACCCCGAGTACTGAGCGCCCAGCACCCCGAGCACTGAGCACCCAGCACCCCGAGCACTGAGCACCCAGCACCCCGAGCACTGAGCACTGAGCACCCTGAGCACTGAGCACCCAGCACCCCGAGTACTGAGCACTGAGCACCCTGAGCACTGAGCACCCAGCACCCCGAGTACTGAGCACTGAGCACCCTGAGTACTGAGCACCCAGCACCCTGAGCACTGAGTACCCAGCATCCTGAGCACTGAGCACCCAGCACCCTGAGCACTGAGCACTGAGCACCCAGCACCCGAGCACTGAGCACCCAGCACCCTGAGAACTGAGCACCCAGCACCCTGAGCACTGAGCACCCAGCACCCTGAGCACTGAGCACCCAGCACCCTGAGCACTGAGCACCCAGCACCCTGAGTACTGAGCTCCGAGCACCCCGAGCACTGAGCACCCAGCGCCCCGAGCACCGAGCACCCTGAGCACTGAGCACCCAGCACCCCAAGCACTGAGCACCCAGCACCCTGAGAACTGAGCACCCAGCACCCTGAGCACTGAGCACCCAGCACCCTGAGCACTGAGCACCCAGCACCCTGAGCACTGAGCACCCAGCACCCTGAGTACTGAGCTCCGAGCACCCCGAGCACTGAGCACCCAGCGCCCCGAGCACCGAGCACCCTGAGCACTGAGCACCCAGCACCCTGACTACTGAGCACCCAGCATCCTGAGTACTGAACTCCCAGCACCCTGAGCACTGAGCACTGAGCACCCTGAGCACTGAGTACTGAGCACTGAGCACCCTGAGCACTGAGCACCCAGCACCCCGAGTACTGAGCGCCCAGCACCCCGAGCACTGAGCACCCAGCACCCCGAGCACTGAGCACCCAGCACCCCGAGCACTGAGCACTGAGCACCCTGAGCACTGAGCACCCAGCACCCCGAGTACTGAGCACTGAGCACCCTGAGCACTGAGCACCCAGCACCCCGAGTACTGAGCACTGAGCACCCTGAGTACTGAGCACCCAGCACCCTGAGCACTGAGTACCCAGCATCCTGAGCACTGAGCACCCAGCACCCTGAGCACTGAGCACCCAGCACCCTGAGCACTGAGCACCCAGCACCCTGAGTATTGAGCACTGAGCACCGAGCACCCCGAGCACTGAGCACCCAGCACCCTGAGTACTGAGCACTGAGCACCCAGCACACTGAGCACTGAGCACCCAGCACCCTGAGCACTGAGCACCCAGCACCCTGAGTACTGAGCACCGAGCACCCTGAGTACTGAGCACCCAGCACCCTGAGTACTGAGCACCCAGCACCCTGAGTACTGAGCACCCAGCAACCTGAGCACTGAGCACCCAGCACCCCGAGCACTGAGCACCCAGCATCCTGAGTACTGAGCACCCAGCACCCTGAGCACTGAATACAAAGCACCCTGAGTACTGAGCATCTCGAGCACTGAGCACCCAGCACCGCGAGCACTGAGCACATAGCACCCCGAGCACTGAGCACCCAGCACCCTGAGTACTGAGCACCCAGCACCCTGAGTACTGAGCACCCAGCACCCTGAGCACTGAGTACCCAGCACCTGAGCACTGAGCACCCAGCACCCTGAGCACTGAGCACACAGCACCCTGAGCACTGAGCACCCAGCACCCTGAGTACTGAGCACTGAGCACCCAGCACCCGAGCACTGAGCACCCAGCACCCTGAGTACTGAGCACCGAGCACCCCGAGTACTGAGCACCCAGCACCCTGAGTACTGAGCTCCGAGCACCCCGAGCACTGAGCACCTAGCAACCTGAGTACTGAGCACATAGCACCCTAAGCAATGAGCACCCTGAGTACTGAGCACCCAGCACCTTGAGCACTGAGCACCGAGCACCCCGAGCACTAAGCACCCAGCACCCGGAGTACTGAGCACCCAGCACCCTGAGTACTAAGCACCGAGCACCCTGAGTACTGAGCACCCAGCACCCTGAGCACTGAACACACAGCACCCTGAGTACTGAGCACCTCGAGCACTGAGCACCCAGCACCCTGAGTACTGAGCACCGAGCACCCCGAGCACTGAGCACCCAGCACCGCGAGCACTGAGCACCCAGCACCCTGAGTACTGAGCACCCAGCACCCCGAGCACTGATCACCCAGCACCCTGAGTACTGAGCACCCAGCACCCTGAGCACTGAGCACCCAGCACCCTGAGTACTGAGCACCCAGCACCCTGAGTACTGAGCAACCAGCACCCTGAGCACTGAGCACTGAGCACCCAGCACCCTGAACACTGAGCACGCAGCACCCCGAGCACTGAGCACCCAGTACCCCGAGCACTGAGCACCCAGCACCCTGAGCACTGATCACCCTGTGGACTGAACACCCAGCACCCTGAGCACTGAGCACCCAGCACCCTGAGTACTGAGCACTGATCACCCTGAGCACTGAGCACCCAGCACCCCGAGCACTGAGCACCCAGCACCCTGAGTACTGAGCTCCTAGCACCCCGAGCACTGAGCACCCAGTACCCTGAGTACTGTGCACCCTGAGTACTGAGCACCGATCACCCTGAGCACTGAGCTCCCAGCACCCTGAGTACTGAGCACCCAGCACCCTGAGCACTGAGCACCCAGCACCCTGAGTACTGAGCACCCAGCACCCTGAGCACTGAGCACCCAGCACCCTGAGTACTGAGCACCCAGCACCCTGAGCACTGAGCACCCAGCACCCTGAGTACTGAGCACCCAGCACCCCGAGCACTGAGCTCCCAGCACCCCGAGAATGAGCACCCAGCACCCCGAGTACTGAGCACCGAGCACCCTGAGCACTGAGTACCCAGCACCCTGAGCACTGAGCACCCAGCACCCTGAGTACTGAGCACCCAGCACCCTGAGTACTGAGCACCCAGCACCCTGAGCACTGAGCACCGAGCACCCCGAGTACTGAGCACCAAGCCCCCTGAGTACTGAGCACACAGCACCCTGAGTACTGAACACCCAGCACCCTGAGCACTGAGCACTGAGCACCCTGAGCACTGAGTACTGAGCACCGAGCACCCCGAGCACTGAGCACCCAGCACCCGGAGTACTGAGCACCCAGCACCCTGAGTACTAAGCACCGAGCACCCTGAGTACTGAGCACCCAGCACCCTGAACAATGAACATACAGCACCCTGAGTACTGAGCACCTCGAGCACTGAGAACCCAGCACCCTGAGTACTGAGCACCGAGCACCCCGAGCACTGAGCACCCAGCACCCCGAGCACTGAGCACCCAGCACCCCGAGCACTGAGCACCCAGCACCCTGAGCACTGAGCACCCAGCACCCTGAGTACTGAGCACCCAGTACCCTGAGCACTGAGTACCCAGCACCCTGAGCACTGAGCACCCAGCACCCTGAGCACTGAGCACCCAGCACCCTGAGCACTGAGCACCCAGCACCCTGAGTACTGAGCACTGAGCACCTAGTACCCCGAGTACTGAGCACCCAGCACCCTGAGTACTGAGCACTGAGCACCCAGCACCCCGAGCACTGAGCACCCAGCACCCTGAGCACTGAGCACCCAGCACCCGAGTACTGAGCACCCAGCACCCTGAGTACTGAGCACCCAGCACCCTGAGTACTGAGCACCCAGCACCCTGAGTACTGAGCACCCAGCACCCCGAGTACTGAGCACCCAACACCCTGAGTACTGAGCACCCAGCACCCTGAGCACTGAGCACCCAGCACCCCGAGCACTGAGCACCCAGCACCCTGAGTACTGAGCACCCAGCACCCTGAGCACTGAGCACCCAGCACCCTGAGCACTGAGCACCCAGCACCCTGAGCACTGAGCACACAGCACCCTGAGTACTGAGCACCCAGGACCCTGAGTACTGAGCACTGAGCACGCAGCACCCTGAGCACTGAGCACCCAGCACCCTGAGTACTGAGCACTGAGCACCCAGCACCCCGAGCACTGAGCACCCAGCACCCAGAGTACTGAGCACCCAGCACCCTGAGCACTGAGCACCCAGCACCCTGAGTACTGAGCACCCAGCACCCTGAGTACTGAGCAACCAGCACCCTGAGCACTGAGCACTGAGCACCCAGCACCCTGAGCACTGAGCACGCAGCACCCCGAGCACTGAGCACCCAGTACCCCGAGCACTGAGCACCCAGCACCCTGAGCACTGATCACCCTGTGGACTGAACACCCAGCACCCTGAGCACTGAGCACCCAGCACCCTGAGTACTGAGCACTGATCACCCTGAGCACTGAGCACCCAGCACCCCGAGCACTGAGCACCCAACACCCTGAGTACTGAGCTCCCAGCACCCCGAGCACTGAGCACTCAGTACCCTGAGTACTGAGCACCCTGAGTACTGAGCACTGATCACCCTGAGCACTGAGCTCCCAGCACCCTGAGTACTGAGCACCCAGCACCCTGAGCACTGAGCACCCAGCACCCTGAGTACTGAGCACCCAGCACCCTGAGCACTGAGCACCCAGCACCCTGAGTACTGAGCACCCAGCACCCTGAGCACTGAGCACCCTGCACCCTGAGTACTGAGCACCCAGCACCCCGAGCACTGAGCTCCCAGCACCCCGAGAATGAGCACCCAGCACCCCGAGTACTGAGCACCGAGCACCCTGAGCACTGAGTACCCAGCACCCTGAGCACTGAGCACCCAGCACCCTGAGTACTGAGCACCCAGCACGCTGAGTACTGAGCACCCAGCACCCTGAGCACTGAGCACCGAGCACCCCGAGTACTGAGAACCCAGCCCCCTGAGTACTGAGCACCCAGCACCCTGAGCACTGAGCACCCAGCACCCTGAGCACTGAGCACCCAGCACCCTGAGTATTGAGCACTGAGCACCGAGCACCCCGAGCACTGAGCACCCAGCACCCTGAGTACTGAGCACTGAGCACCCAGCACACTGAGCACTGAGCACCCAGCACCCTGAGCACTGAGCACCCAGCACCCTGAGTACTGAGCACCGAGCACCCTGAGTACTGAGCACCCAGCACCCTGAGTACTGAGCACCCAGCACCCTGAGTACTGAGCACCCAGCAACCTGAGCACTGAGCACCCAGCACCCCGAGCACTGAGCACCCAGCATCCTGAGTACTGAGCACCCAGCACCCTGAGCACTGAATACAAAGCACCCTGAGTACTGAGCATCTCGAGCACTGAGCACCCAGCACCGCGAGCACTGAGCACATAGCACCCCGAGCACTGAGCACCCAGCACCCTGAGTACTGAGCACCCAGCACCCTGAGTACTGAGCACCCAGCACCCTGAGCACTGAGTACCCAGCACCTGAGCACTGAGCACCCAGCACCCTGAGCACTGAGCACACAGCACCCTGAGCACTGAGCACCCAGCACCCTGAGTACTGAGCACTGAGCACCCAGCACCCGAGCACTGAGCACCCAGCACCCTGAGTACTGAGCACCGAGCACCCCGAGTACTGAGCACCCAGCACCCTGAGTACTGAGCTCCGAGCACCCCGAGCACTGAGCACCTAGCAACCTGAGTACTGAGCACATAGCACCCTAAGCAATGAGCACCCTGAGTACTGAGCACCCAGCACCTTGAGCACTGAGCACCGAGCACCCCGAGCACTAAGCACCCAGCACCCGGAGTACTGAGCACCCAGCACCCTGAGTACTAAGCACCGAGCACCCTGAGTACTGAGCACCCAGCACCCTGAGCACTGAACACACAGCACCCTGAGTACTGAGCACCTCGAGCACTGAGCACCCAGCACCCTGAGTACTGAGCACCGAGCACCCCGAGCACTGAGCACCCAGCACCGCGAGCACTGAGCACCCAGCACCCTGAGTACTGAGCACCCAGCACCCCGAGCACTGATCACCCAGCACCCTGAGTACTGAGCACCCAGCACCCTGAGCACTGAGCACCCAGCACCCTGAGTACTGAGCACCCAGCACCCTGAGTACTGAGCAACCAGCACCCTGAGCACTGAGCACTGAGCACCCAGCACCCTGAACACTGAGCACGCAGCACCCCGAGCACTGAGCACCCAGTACCCCGAGCACTGAGCACCCAGCACCCTGAGCACTGATCACCCTGTGGACTGAACACCCAGCACCCTGAGCACTGAGCACCCAGCACCCTGAGTACTGAGCACTGATCACCCTGAGCACTGAGCACCCAGCACCCCGAGCACTGAGCACCCAGCACCCTGAGTACTGAGCTCCTAGCACCCCGAGCACTGAGCACCCAGTACCCTGAGTACTGTGCACCCTGAGTACTGAGCACCGATCACCCTGAGCACTGAGCTCCCAGCACCCTGAGTACTGAGCACCCAGCACCCTGAGCACTGAGCACCCAGCACCCTGAGTACTGAGCACCCAGCACCCTGAGCACTGAGCACCCAGCACCCTGAGTACTGAGCACCCAGCACCCTGAGCACTGAGCACCCAGCACCCTGAGTACTGAGCACCCAGCACCCCGAGCACTGAGCTCCCAGCACCCCGAGAATGAGCACCCAGCACCCCGAGTACTGAGCACCGAGCACCCTGAGCACTGAGTACCCAGCACCCTGAGCACTGAGCACCCAGCACCCTGAGTACTGAGCACCCAGCACCCTGAGTACTGAGCACCCAGCACCCTGAGCACTGAGCACCGAGCACCCCGAGTACTGAGCACCAAGCCCCCTGAGTACTGAGCACACAGCACCCTGAGTACTGAACACCCAGCACCCTGAGCACTGAGCACTGAGCACCCTGAGCACTGAGTACTGAGCACCGAGCACCCCGAGCACTGAGCACCCAGCACCCGGAGTACTGAGCACCCAGCACCCTGAGTACTAAGCACCGAGCACCCTGAGTACTGAGCACCCAGCACCCTGAACAATGAACATACAGCACCCTGAGTACTGAGCACCTCGAGCACTGAGAACCCAGCACCCTGAGTACTGAGCACCGAGCACCCCGAGCACTGAGCACCCAGCACCCCGAGCACTGAGCACCCAGCACCCCGAGCACTGAGCACCCAGCACCCTGAGCACTGAGCACCCAGCACCCTGAGTACTGAGCACCCAGTACCCTGAGCACTGAGTACCCAGCACCCTGAGCACTGAGCACCCAGCACCCTGAGCACTGAGCACCCAGCACCCTGAGCACTGAGCACCCAGCACCCTGAGTACTGAGCACTGAGCACCTAGTACCCCGAGTACTGAGCACCCAGCACCCTGAGTACTGAGCACTGAGCACCCAGCACCCCGAGCACTGAGCACCCAGCACCCTGAGCACTGAGCACCCAGCACCCGAGTACTGAGCACCCAGCACCCTGAGTACTGAGCACCCAGCACCCTGAGTACTGAGCACCCAGCACCCTGAGTACTGAGCACCCAGCACCCCGAGTACTGAGCACCCAACACCCTGAGTACTGAGCACCCAGCACCCTGAGCACTGAGCACCCAGCACCCCGAGCACTGAGCACCCAGCACCCTGAGTACTGAGCACCCAGCACCCTGAGCACTGAGCACCCAGCACCCTGAGCACTGAGCACCCAGCACCCTGAGCACTGAGCACACAGCACCCTGAGTACTGAGCACCCAGGACCCTGAGTACTGAGCACTGAGCACGCAGCACCCTGAGCACTGAGCACCCAGCACCCTGAGTACTGAGCACTGAGCACCCAGCACCCCGAGCACTGAGCACCCAGCACCCAGAGTACTGAGCACCCAGCACCCTGAGCACTGAGCACCCAGCACCCTGAGTACTGAGCACCCAGCACCCTGAGTACTGAGCAACCAGCACCCTGAGCACTGAGCACTGAGCACCCAGCACCCTGAGCACTGAGCACGCAGCACCCCGAGCACTGAGCACCCAGTACCCCGAGCACTGAGCACCCAGCACCCTGAGCACTGATCACCCTGTGGACTGAACACCCAGCACCCTGAGCACTGAGCACCCAGCACCCTGAGTACTGAGCACTGATCACCCTGAGCACTGAGCACCCAGCACCCCGAGCACTGAGCACCCAACACCCTGAGTACTGAGCTCCCAGCACCCCGAGCACTGAGCACTCAGTACCCTGAGTACTGAGCACCCTGAGTACTGAGCACTGATCACCCTGAGCACTGAGCTCCCAGCACCCTGAGTACTGAGCACCCAGCACCCTGAGCACTGAGCACCCAGCACCCTGAGTACTGAGCACCCAGCACCCTGAGCACTGAGCACCCAGCACCCTGAGTACTGAGCACCCAGCACCCTGAGCACTGAGCACCCTGCACCCTGAGTACTGAGCACCCAGCACCCCGAGCACTGAGCTCCCAGCACCCCGAGAATGAGCACCCAGCACCCCGAGTACTGAGCACCGAGCACCCTGAGCACTGAGTACCCAGCACCCTGAGCACTGAGCACCCAGCACCCTGAGTACTGAGCACCCAGCACGCTGAGTACTGAGCACCCAGCACCCTGAGCACTGAGCACCGAGCACCCCGAGTACTGAGAACCCAGCCCCCTGAGTACTGAGCACCCAGCACCCTGAGTACTGAACACCCAGCACCCTGAGCACTGAGCACTGAGCACCCTGAGCACTGATTACTGAGCACCGAGCACCCCGAGCACTGAGCACCCAGCACCCGGAGTACTGAGCACCCAGCACCCTGAGTACTAAGCACCGAGCACCCTGAGTACTGAGCACCCAGCACCCTGAACACTGAACATACAGCACCCTGAGTACTGAGCACCTCGAGCACTGAGCACCCAGCACCCTGAGTACTGAGCACCGAGCACCCCGAGCACTGAGCACCCAGCACCCCGAGCACTGAGCACCCAGCACCCCGAGCACTGAGCACCCAGCACCCTGAGCACTGAGCACCCAGCACCCTGAGTACTGAGCACCCAGTACCCTGATCACTGAGTACCCAGCACCCTGAGCACTGAGCACCCAGCACCCTGAGCACTGAGCACCCAGCACCCTGAGCACTGAGCACCCAGCACCCTGAGTACTGAGCACTGAGCACCTAGTACCCCGATTACTGAGCACCCAGCACCCTGAGTACTGAGCACTGAGCACCCAGCACCCCGAGCACTGAGCACCCAGCACCCTGAGCACTGAGCACCCAGCACCCGAGTACTGAGCACCCAGCACCCTGAGTACTGAGCACCCAGCACCCTGAGTACTGAGCACCCAGCACCCTGAGTACTGAGCACCCAGCACCCCGAGTACTGAGCACCCAACACCCTGAGTACTGAGCACCCAGCACCCTGAGCACTGAGCACCCAGCACCCTGAGTACTGAGCACCCAGCACCCTGAGCACTGAGCACCCAGCACCCTGAGCACTGAGCACCCAGCACCCTGAGCACTGAGCACACAGCACCCTGAGTACTGAGCACCCAGGACCCTGAGTACTGAGCACTGAGCACGCAGCACCCTGAGCACTGAGCACCCAGCACCCTGAGTACTGAGCACTGAGCACCCAGCACTCCGAGCACTGAGCACCCAGCACCCTGAGCATTGAGCACCCAGCACCCGAGTACTGAGCACCCAGCACAAGGAGTACTGAGCACCCAGCACCCTGAATACTGAGCACCCAGCACCCCGAGTACTGAGCACCCAGCACCCTGAGTACTGAGCACCCAGCACCCTGAGCACTGAGCACCCAGCACCCTTAGCACTGAGCACCCAGCACCCTGAGCACTGAGCACCCAGCACCCTGAGCACTGAGCACCCAGCACCCTGAGCACTGAGCACCCAGCACCCTGAGCACTGAGCACCCAGCACCCTGAGTAGTGAGCACCCAACGTACTGAGCACCGAGCACTCCGAGCACTGAGCACCCAGCACTCTGAGCACTGAGCACACAGCACCCTGAGCACTGAGCACCCAGCACCCTGAGTACTGAGCACTGAGCACCCAGCAAGCACCCCGAGCACTGAGCACCCAGCACCCTGAGCACTGAGCACCAGCACCCGAGTACTGAGCACCCAGCACCCTGAGCACTGAGCACCCAGCACCCTGAGTACTGAGCACCCAGTACCCTGAGCACTGAGTACCCAGCACCCTGAGCACTGAGCACCCAGCACCCTGAGCACTGAGCACCCAGCACCCTGAGCACTGAGCACCCAGCACCCTGAGTACTGAGCACTGAGCACCTAGTACCCCGAGTACTGAGCACCCAGCACCCTGAGTACTGAGCACTGAGCACCCAGCACCCCGAGCACTGAGCACCCAGCACCCTGAGCACTGAGCACCCAGCACCCGAGTACTGAGCACCCAGCACCCTGAGTACTGAGCACCCAGCACCCTGAGTACTGAGCACCCAGCACCCTGAGTACTGAGCACCCAGCACCCCGAGTACTGAGCACCCAACACCCTGAGTACTGAGCACCCAGCACCCTGAGCACTGAGCACCCAGCACCCCGAGCACTGAGCACCCAGCACCCTGAGTACTGAGCACCCAGCACCCTGAGCACTGAGCACCCAGCACCCTGAGCACTGAGCACCCAGCACCCTGAGCACTGAGCACACAGCACCCTGAGTACTGAGCACCCAGGACCCTGAGTACTGAGCACTGAGCACGCAGCACCCTGAGCACTGAGCACCCAGCACCCTGAGTACTGAGCACTGAGCACCCAGCACCCCGAGCACTGAGCACCCAGCACCCAGAGTACTGAGCACCCAGCACCCTGAGCACTGAGCACCCAGCACCCTGAGTACTGAGCACCCAGCACCCTGAGTACTGAGCAACCAGCACCCTGAGCACTGAGCACTGAGCACCCAGCACCCTGAGCACTGAGCACGCAGCACCCCGAGCACTGAGCACCCAGTACCCCGAGCACTGAGCACCCAGCACCCTGAGCACTGATCACCCTGTGGACTGAACACCCAGCACCCTGAGCACTGAGCACCCAGCACCCTGAGTACTGAGCACTGATCACCCTGAGCACTGAGCACCCAGCACCCCGAGCACTGAGCACCCAACACCCTGAGTACTGAGCTCCCAGCACCCCGAGCACTGAGCACTCAGTACCCTGAGTACTGAGCACCCTGAGTACTGAGCACCGATCACCCTGAGCACTGAGCTCCCAGCACCCTGAGTACTGAGCACCCAGCACCCTGAGCACTGAGCACCCAGCACCCTGAGTACTGAGCACCCAGCACCCTGAGCACTGAGCACCCAGCACCCTGAGTACTGAGCACCCAGCACCCTGAGCACTGAGCACCCTGCACCCTGAGTACTGAGCACCCAGCACCCCGAGCACTGAGCTCCCAGCACCCCGAGAATGAGCACCCAGCACCCCGAGTACTGAGCACCGAGCACCCTGAGCACTGAGTACCCAGCACCCTGAGCACTGAGCACCCAGCACCCTGAGTACTGAGCACCCAGCACGCTGAGTACTGAGCACCCAGCACCCTGAGCACTGAGCACCGAGCACCCCGAGTACTGAGAACCCAGCCCCCTGAGTACTGAGCACCCAGCACCCTGAGTACTGAACACCCAGCACCCTGAGCACTGAGCACTGAGCACCCTGAGCACTGATTACTGAGCACCGAGCACCCCGAGCACTGAGCACCCAGCACCCGGAGTACTGAGCACCCAGCACCCTGAGTACTAAGCACCGAGCACCCTGAGTACTGAGCACCCAGCACCCTGAACACTGAACATACAGCACCCTGAGTACTGAGCACCTCGAGCACTGAGCACCCAGCACCCTGAGTACTGAGCACCGAGCACCCCGAGCACTGAGCACCCAGCACCCCGAGCACTGAGCACCCAGCACCCCGAGCACTGAGCACCCAGCACCCTGAGCACTGAGCACCCAGCACCCTGAGTACTGAGCACCCAGTACCCTGATCACTGAGTACCCAGCACCCTGAGCACTGAGCACCCAGCACCCTGAGCACTGAGCACCCAGCACCCTGAGCACTGAGCACCCAGCACCCTGAGTACTGAGCACTGAGCACCTAGTACCCCGATTACTGAGCACCCAGCACCCTGAGTACTGAGCACTGAGCACCCAGCACCCCGAGCACTGAGCACCCAGCACCCTGAGCACTGAGCACCCAGCACCCGAGTACTGAGCACCCAGCACCCTGAGTACTGAGCACCCAGCACCCTGAGTACTGAGCACCCAGCACCCTGAGTACTGAGCACCCAGCACCCCGAGTACTGAGCACCCAACACCCTGAGTACTGAGCACCCAGCACCCTGAGCACTGAGCACCCAGCACCCTGAGTACTGAGCACCCAGCACCCTGAGCACTGAGCACCCAGCACCCTGAGCACTGAGCACCCAGCACCCTGAGCACTGAGCACACAGCACCCTGAGTACTGAGCACCCAGGACCCTGAGTACTGAGCACTGAGCACGCAGCACCCTGAGCACTGAGCACCCAGCACCCTGAGTACTGAGCACTGAGCACCCAGCACTCCGAGCACTGAGCACCCAGCACCCTGAGCATTGAGCACCCAGCACCCGAGTACTGAGCACCCAGCACAAGGAGTACTGAGCACCCAGCACCCTGAATACTGAGCACCCAGCACCCCGAGTACTGAGCACCCAGCACCCTGAGTACTGAGCACCCAGCACCCTGAGCACTGAGCACCCAGCACCCTTAGCACTGAGCACCCAGCACCCTGAGCACTGAGCACCCAGCACCCTGAGCACTGAGCACCCAGCACCCTGAGCACTGAGCACCCAGCACCCTGAGCACTGAGCACCCAGCACCCTGAGTAGTGAGCACCCAACGTACTGAGCACCGAGCACTCCGAGCACTGAGCACCCAGCACTCTGAGCACTGAGCACACAGCACCCTGAGCACTGAGCACCCAGCACCCTGAGTACTGAGCACTGAGCACCCAGCAAGCACCCCGAGCACTGAGCACCCAGCACCCTGAGCACTGAGCACCAGCACCCGAGTACTGAGCACCCAGCACCCTGAGTACTGAGCACCCAGCACCCTGAGTACTGAGCACACAGCACCCCGAGTACTGAGCACCCAGCACCCTGAGTACTGAGCATCCAGCACCCTGAGAACTGAGCACCCAGCACCCCTAGCACTGAGCACCCAGCACCCTGAGTACTGAGCACCCAGCACCCTGAGCACTGAGCTCCCAGCACCCAGAGCACTGAGCACCCAGCACCCTGAGCACTGAGCACCCAGCACCCTGAGTAGTGAGCACCCAACGTACTGAGCACCGAGCACCCTGAGCACTGAGCACCCAGCACCCTGAGCACTGAGCGCCCAGCACCCTGAGCACTGAGCACCCACCACCCGAGTACTGAGCACCCAGCACCCTGAGTACTGAGCACCCAGCACCCTGAGTACTGAGCACCCAGCACCCCGAGTACTGAGCACCCAGCACCCTGAGTACTGAGCACCCAGCACCCTGAGCAATGAGCACCCAGCACCCTGAGCACTGAGCACCCAGCACCCTGAGTACTGAGCACCCAGCACCCTGAGCACTGAGCACCCAGCACCCTGAGTACTGAGCACCCAGCACCCTGAGCACTGAGCACCCAGCACCCCAAGCACTGAGCACCCAGCACCCTGAGAACTGAGCACCCAGCACCCTGAGCACTGAGCACCCAGCACCCTGAGCACTGAGCACCCAGCACCCTGAGCACTGAGCACCCAGCACCCTGAGTACTGAGCTCCGAGCACCCCGAGCACTGAGCACCCAGCGCCCCGAGCACCGAGCACCCTGAGCACTGAGCACCCAGCACCCTGACTACTGAGCACCCAGCATCCTGAGTACTGAACACCCAGCACCCTGAGCACTGAGCACTGAGCACCCTGAGCACTGAGTACTGAGCACTGAGCACCCTGAGCACTGAGCACCCAGCACCCCGAGTACTGCGCGCCCAGCACCCCGAGCACTGAGCACCCAGCACCCCGAGCACTGAGCACCCAGCACCCCGAGCACTGAGCACTGAGCACCCTGAGCACTGAGCACCCAGCACCCCGAGTACTGAGCACTGAGCACCCTGAGCACTGAGCACCCAGCACCCCGAGTACTGAGCACTGAGCACCCTGAGTACTGAGCACCCAGCACCCTGAGCACTGAGTACCCAGCATCCTGAGCACTGAGCACCCAGCACCCTGAGCACTGAGCACCCAGCACCCTGAGCACTGAGCACCCAGCACCCTGAGTATTGAGCACTGAGCACCGAGCACCCCGAGCACTGAGCACCCCGCACCCTGAGTACTGAGCACTGAGCACCCAGCACACCGAGCACTGAGCACCCAGCACCCTGAGCACTGAGCACCCAGCACCCTGAGTACTGAGCACCGAGCACCCTGAGTACTGAGCACCCAGCACCCTGAGTACTGAGCACCCAGCACCCTGAGTACTGAGCACCCAGCACCCTGAGCACTGAGCACCCAGCACCCTGAGCACTGAGCACCCAGCACCCTGAGTATTGAGCACTGAGCACCCAGCACCCTGAGTACTGAGCACCCAGCACCCTGAGTACTGAGCACCCAGCACCCTGAGCACTGAGCACCCAGCACCCTGAGCACTGAGCACCCAGCACCCTGAGTATTGAGCACTGAGCACCCAGCACCCCGAGTACTGAGCACTGAGCACCCTGAGTACTGAGCACCCAGCACCCTGAGCACTGAGTACCCAGCATCCTGAGCACTGAGCACCCAGCACCCTGAGCACTGAGCACCCAGCACCCTGAGCACTGAGCACCCAGCACCCTGAGTATTGAGCACTGAGCACCGAGCACCCCGAGCACTGAGCACCCCGCACCCTGAGTACTGAGCACTGAGCACCCAGCACACCGAGCACTGAGCACCCAGCACCCTGAGCACTGAGCACCCAGCACCCTGAGTACTGAGCACCGAGCACCCTGAGTACTGAGCACCCAGCACCCTGAGTACTGAGCACCCAGCACCCTGAGTACTGAGCACCCAGCAACCTGAGCACTGAGCACCCAGCACCCCGAGCACTGAGCACCCAGCATCCTGAGTACTGAGCACCCAGCACCCTGAGCACTGAATACAAAGCACCCTGAGTACTGAGCATCTCGAGCACTGAGCACCCAGCACCGCGAGCACTGAGCACATAGCACCCCGAGCACTGAGCACCCAGCACCCTGAGTACTGAGCACCCAGCACCCTGAGTACTGAGCACCCAGCACCCTGAGCACTGAGTACCCAGCACCTGAGCACTGAGCACCCAGCACCCTGAGCACTGAGCACACAGCACCCTGAGCACTGAGCACCCAGCACCCTGAGTACTGAGCACTGAGCACCCAGCACCCGAGCACTGAGCACCCAGCACCCTGAGTACTGAGCACCGAGCACCCCGAGTACTGAGCACCCAGCACCCTGAGTACTGAGCTCCGAGCACCCCGAGCACTGAGCACCTAGCAACCTGAGTACTGAGCACATAGCACCCTAAGCAATGAGCACCCTGAGTACTGAGCACCCAGCACCTTGAGCACTGAGCACCGAGCACCCCGAGCACTAAGCACCCAGCACCCGGAGTACTGAGCACCCAGCACCCTGAGTACTAAGCACCGAGCACCCTGAGTACTGAGCACCCAGCACCCTGAGCACTGAACACACAGCACCCTGAGTACTGAGCACCTCGAGCACTGAGCACCCAGCACCCTGAGTACTGAGCACCGAGCACCCCGAGCACTGAGCACCCAGCACCGCGAGCACTGAGCACCCAGCACCCTGAGTACTGAGCACCCAGCACCCCGAGCACTGATCACCCAGCACCCTGAGTACTGAGCACCCAGCACCCTGAGCACTGAGCACCCAGCACCCTGAGTACTGAGCACCCAGCACCCTGAGTACTGAGCAACCAGCACCCTGAGCACTGAGCACTGAGCACCCAGCACCCTGAACACTGAGCACGCAGCACCCCGAGCACTGAGCACCCAGTACCCCGAGCACTGAGCACCCAGCACCCTGAGCACTGATCACCCTGTGGACTGAACACCCAGCACCCTGAGCACTGAGCACCCAGCACCCTGAGTACTGAGCACTGATCACCCTGAGCACTGAGCACCCAGCACCCCGAGCACTGAGCACCCAGCACCCTGAGTACTGAGCTCCTAGCACCCCGAGCACTGAGCACCCAGTACCCTGAGTACTGTGCACCCTGAGTACTGAGCACCGATCACCCTGAGCACTGAGCTCCCAGCACCCTGAGTACTGAGCACCCAGCACCCTGAGCACTGAGCACCCAGCACCCTGAGTACTGAGCACCCAGCACCCTGAGCACTGAGCACCCAGCACCCTGAGTACTGAGCACCCAGCACCCTGAGCACTGAGCACCCAGCACCCTGAGTACTGAGCACCCAGCACCCCGAGCACTGAGCTCCCAGCACCCCGAGAATGAGCACCCAGCACCCCGAGTACTGAGCACCGAGCACCCTGAGCACTGAGTACCCAGCACCCTGAGCACTGAGCACCCAGCACCCTGAGTACTGAGCACCCAGCACCCTGAGTACTGAGCACCCAGCACCCTGAGCACTGAGCACCGAGCACCCCGAGTACTGAGCACCCAGCCCCCTGAGTACTGAGCACACAGCACCCTGAGTACTGAACACCCAGCACCCTGAGCACTGAGCACTGAGCACCCTGAGCACTGAGTACTGAGCACCGAGCACCCCGAGCACTGAGCACCCAGCACCCGGAGTACTGAGCACCCAGCACCCTGAGTACTAAGCACCGAGCACCCTGAGTACTGAGCACCCAGCACCCTGAACAATGAACATACAGCACCCTGAGTACTGAGCACCTCGAGCACTGAGCACCCAGCACCCTGAGTACTGAGCACCGAGCACCCCGAGCACTGAGCACCCAGCACCCCGAGCACTGAGCACCCAGCACCCCGAGCACTGAGCACCCAGCACCCTGAGCACTGAGCACCCAGCACCCTGAGTACTGAGCACCCAGTACCCTGAGCACTGAGTACCCAGCACCCTGAGCACTGAGCACCCAGCACCCTGAGCACTGAGCACCCAGCACCCTGAGCACTGAGCACCCAGCACCCTGAGTACTGAGCACTGAGCACCTAGTACCCCGAGTACTGAGCACCCAGCACCCTGAGTACTGAGCACTGAGCACCCAGCACCCCGAGCACTGAGCACCCAGCACCCTGAGCACTGAGCACCCAGCACCCGAGTACTGAGCACCCAGCACCCTGAGTACTGAGCACCCAGCACCCTGAGTACTGAGCACCCAGCACCCTGAGTACTGAGCACCCAGCACCCCGAGTACTGAGCACCCAACACCCTGAGTACTGAGCACCCAGCACCCTGAGCACTGAGCACCCAGCACCCCGAGCACTGAGCACCCAGCACCCTGAGTACTGAGCACCCAGCACCCTGAGCACTGAGCACCCAGCACCCTGAGCACTGAGCACCCAGCACCCTGAGCACTGAGCACACAGCACCCTGAGTACTGAGCACCCAGGACCCTGAGTACTGAGCACTGAGCACGCAGCACCCTGAGCACTGAGCACCCAGCACCCTGAGTACTGAGCACTGAGCACCCAGCACCCCGAGCACTGAGCACCCAGCACCCAGAGTACTGAGCACCCAGCACCCTGAGCACTGAGCACCCAGCACCCTGAGTACTGAGCACCCAGCACCCTGAGTACTGAGCAACCAGCACCCTGAGCACTGAGCACTGAGCACCCAGCACCCTGAGCACTGAGCACGCAGCACCCCGAGCACTGAGCACCCAGTACCCCGAGCACTGAGCACCCAGCACCCTGAGCACTGATCACCCTGTGGACTGAACACCCAGCACCCTGAGCACTGAGCACCCAGCACCCTGAGTACTGAGCACTGATCACCCTGAGCACTGAGCACCCAGCACCCCGAGCACTGAGCACCCAACACCCTGAGTACTGAGCTCCCAGCACCCCGAGCACTGAGCACTCAGTACCCTGAGTACTGAGCACCCTGAGTACTGAGCACCGATCACCCTGAGCACTGAGCTCCCAGCACCCTGAGTACTGAGCACCCAGCACCCTGAGCACTGAGCACCCAGCACCCTGAGTACTGAGCACCCAGCACCCTGAGCACTGAGCACCCAGCACCCTGAGTACTGAGCACCCAGCACCCTGAGCACTGAGCACCCTGCACCCTGAGTACTGAGCACCCAGCACCCCGAGCACTGAGCTCCCAGCACCCCGAGAATGAGCACCCAGCACCCCGAGTACTGAGCACCGAGCACCCTGAGCACTGAGTACCCAGCACCCTGAGCACTGAGCACCCAGCACCCTGAGTACTGAGCACCCAGCACGCTGAGTACTGAGCACCCAGCACCCTGAGCACTGAGCACCGAGCACCCCGAGTACTGAGAACCCAGCCCCCTGAGTACTGAGCACCCAGCACCCTGAGTACTGAACACCCAGCACCCTGAGCACTGAGCACTGAGCACCCTGAGCACTGATTACTGAGCACCGAGCACCCCGAGCACTGAGCACCCAGCACCCGGAGTACTGAGCACCCAGCACCCTGAGTACTAAGCACCGAGCACCCTGAGTACTGAGCACCCAGCACCCTGAACACTGAACATACAGCACCCTGAGTACTGAGCACCTCGAGCACTGAGCACCCAGCACCCTGAGTACTGAGCACCGAGCACCCCGAGCACTGAGCACCCAGCACCCCGAGCACTGAGCACCCAGCACCCCGAGCACTGAGCACCCAGCACCCTGAGCACTGAGCACCCAGCACCCTGAGTACTGAGCACCCAGTACCCTGATCACTGAGTACCCAGCACCCTGAGCACTGAGCACCCAGCACCCTGAGCACTGAGCACCCAGCACCCTGAGCACTGAGCACCCAGCACCCTGAGTACTGAGCACTGAGCACCTAGTACCCCGATTACTGAGCACCCAGCACCCTGAGTACTGAGCACTGAGCACCCAGCACCCCGAGCACTGAGCACCCAGCACCCTGAGCACTGAGCACCCAGCACCCGAGTACTGAGCACCCAGCACCCTGAGTACTGAGCACCCAGCACCCTGAGTACTGAGCACCCAGCACCCTGAGTACTGAGCACCCAGCACCCCGAGTACTGAGCACCCAACACCCTGAGTACTGAGCACCCAGCACCCTGAGCACTGAGCACCCAGCACCCTGAGTACTGAGCACCCAGCACCCTGAGCACTGAGCACCCAGCACCCTGAGCACTGAGCACCCAGCACCCTGAGCACTGAGCACACAGCACCCTGAGTACTGAGCACCCAGGACCCTGAGTACTGAGCACTGAGCACGCAGCACCCTGAGCACTGAGCACCCAGCACCCTGAGTACTGAGCACTGAGCACCCAGCACTCCGAGCACTGAGCACCCAGCACCCTGAGCATTGAGCACCCAGCACCCGAGTACTGAGCACCCAGCACAAGGAGTACTGAGCACCCAGCACCCTGAATACTGAGCACCCAGCACCCCGAGTACTGAGCACCCAGCACCCTGAGTACTGAGCACCCAGCACCCTGAGCACTGAGCACCCAGCACCCTTAGCACTGAGCACCCAGCACCCTGAGCACTGAGCACCCAGCACCCTGAGCACTGAGCACCCAGCACCCTGAGCACTGAGCACCCAGCACCCTGAGTAGTGAGCACCCAACGTACTGAGCACCGAGCACTCCGAGCACTGAGCACCCAGCACTCTGAGCACTGAGCACCCAGCACCCTGAGCACTGAGCACCCAGCACCCGAGTACTGAGCACCCAGCACCCTGAGTATTGAGCACCCAGCACCCTGAGTACTGAGCACCCAGCACCCTGAGCACTGAGCACCCAGCACCCTGAGCACTGAGCACCCAGCACCCTGAGCACTGAGCACCCAGCACCCTGAGTAGTGAGCACCCAACGTACTGAGCACCGAGCACCCCGAGCACTGAGCACCCAGCACCCTGAGTACTGAGCACCGATCACCCCGAGCACTGAGCACCCAGCACCCTGAGTACTGAACACCCAGCACCCTGAGCACTGAGCACTGAGCACCCTGAGCACTGAGTACTGAGCACTGAGCAACCTGAGCACTGAGCACCCAGCACCCCGAGTACTGAGCACCCAGCACCCCGAGCACTGAGCACCCAGCGCCCTGAGCACTGAGCACCCAGCACCCCGAGCACTGAGCACTGAGCACCCTGAGCACTGAGCACCCAGCACACCGAGTACTGAGCACTGAGCACCCTGAGTACTGATCACCAAGCACCCTAAGTACTGAGCACTGAGCACCCTGAGTACTGAGCACCCAGCACCCTGAGCACTGAGCACCCAGCACCCTGAGCACTGAGCACGCAGCACCCTGAGCACTGAGCACCCAGCACCCTGAGTACTGAGCACCCAGCACCCTGAGCACTGAGCACCCAGCACCCTGAGTGCTGAGCACCCAGCACCCTGAGTACTTAGCACCCAGCACCCTGAGCAATGAGCACCCTGAGTACTGAGCACCCAGCACCCTGAGCACTGAGCACACAGCACCCTGAGCACTGAGCACCCAGCACCCTGAGTACTGAGCACTGAGCACCCAGCACCCCAAGCACTGAGCACCCAGCACCCTGAGCACTGAGCACCGGCACCCGAGTACTGAGCACCCAGCACCCTGAGTACTGAGCACCCAGCACCCTGAGCACTGAGCACCCAGCACCCTGAGCACTGAGCACCCAGCACCCTGAGCACTGAGCACACAGCACCCTGAGTACTGAGCACCCAGCACCCTGAGCACTGAGCACCCAGCACCCTGAGCACTGAGCACCCAGCACCCTGAGCACTGAGCACACAGCACCCTGAGTACTGAGCACCCAGGACCCTGAGTACTGAGCACTGAGCACGCAGCACCCTGAGCACTGAGCACCCAGCACCCTGAGTACTGAGCACTGAGCACCCAGCACTCCGAGCACTGAGCACCCAGCACCCTGAGCATTGAGCACCCAGCACCCGAGTACTGAGCACCCAGCACAAGGAGTACTGAGCACCCAGCACCCTGAATACTGAGCACCCAGCACCCCGAGTACTGAGCACCCAGCACCCTGAGTACTGAGCACCCAGCACCCTGAGCACTGAGCACCCAGCACCCTTAGCACTGAGCACCCAGCACCCTGAGAACTGAGCACCCAGCACCCTGAGCACTGAGCACCCAGCACCCTGAGCACTGAGCACCCAGCACCCTGAGCACTGAGCACCCAGCACCCTGAGTAGTGAGCACCCAACGTACTGAGCACCGAGCACTCCGAGCACTGAGCACCCAGCACTCTGAGCACTGAGCACCCAGCACCCTGAGCACTGAGCACCCAGCACCCGAGTACTGAGCACCCAGCACCCTGAGTATTGAGCACCCAGCACCCTGAGTACTGAGCACCCAGCACCCTGAGCACTGAGCACCCAGCACCCTGAGCACTGAGCACCCAGCACCCTGAGCACTGAGCACCCAGCACCCTGAGTAGTGAGCACCCAACGTACTGAGCACCGAGCACCCCGAGCACTGAGCACCCAGCACCCTGAGTACTGAGCACCGATCACCCCGAGCACTGAGCACCCAGCACCCTGAGTACTGAGCTCCGAGCACCCCGAGCACTGAGCACCCAGCGCTCTGAGCACTGAGCACCCAGCACCCTGAGCACTGAGCACCCAGCACCCCGAGTACTGAGCACCCAGCACCCCGAGCACTGAGCACCCAGCGCCCTGAGCACTGAGCACCCAGCACCCCGAGCACTGAGCACTGAGCACCCTGAGCACTGAGCACCCAGCACACCGAGTACTGAGCACTGAGCACCCTGAGTACTGAGCACCAAGCACCCTAAGTAATGAGCACTGAGCACCCTGAGTACTGAGCACCCAGCACCCTGAGCACTTTGCACCCAGCACCCTGAGTACTGAGCACACAGCACCCTGAGTACTGAACACCCAGCACCCTGAGCACTGAGCACTGAGCACCCTGAGCACTGAGTACTGAGCACTGAGCAACCTGAGCACTGAGCACCCAGCACCCCGAGTACTGAGCACCCAGCACCCCGAGCACTGAGCACCCAGCGCCCTGAGCACTGAGCACCCAGCACCCCGAGCACTGAGCACTGAGCACCCTGAGCACTGAGCACCCAGCACACCGAGTACTGAGCACTGAGCACCCTGAGTACTGATCACCAAGCACCCTAAGTACTGAGCACTGAGCACCCTGAGTACTGAGCACCCAGCACCCTGAGCACTGAGCACCCAGCACCCTGAGCACTGAGCACGCAGCACCCTGAGCACTGAGCACCCAGCACCCTGAGTACTGAGCACCCAGCACCCTGAGCACTGAGCACCCAGCACCCTGAGTGCTGAGCACCCAGCACCCTGAGTACTTAGCACCCAGCACCCTGAGCAATGAGCACCCTGAGTACTGAGCACCCAGCACCCTGAGCACTGAGCACACAGCACCCTGAGCACTGAGCACCCAGCACCCTGAGTACTGAGCACTGAGCACCCAGCACCCCAAGCACTGAGCACCCAGCACCCTGAGCACTGAGCACCGGCACCCGAGTACTGAGCACCCAGCACCCTGAGTACTGAACACCCAGCACCCTGAGTACTGAGCACACAGCACCCCGAGTACTGAGCACCCAGCACCCTGAGTACTGAGCATCCAGCACACTGAGCACTGAGCACCCAGCACCCCGAGCACTGAGCACCCAGCACCCTGAGCACTGAGCACCCAGCACCCTGAGCACTGAGCACCCAGCACCCTGAGCACTGAGCACCCAGCACCCTGAGCACTGAGCACCCAGCACCCTGAGTAGTGAGCACCCAACGTACTGAGCACCGAGCACACCGAGCACTGAGCACCCAGCACCCTGAGCACTGAGCACCTAGCACCCTGAGCACTGAGCACCCAGCACCCTGAGCACTGAGCACCCAGCACCCTGAGCACTGAGCACCCTGCACCCTGAGTATTGAGCACTGATCACCGAGCACCCCGAGCACTGAGCACCCAGCACCCTGAGTACTGAGCACTGAGCACCCAGCACACCGAGCACTGAGCACCCAGCACCCTGAGCACTGAGCACCCAGCACCCTGAGTACTGAGCACCGAGCACCCTGAGTACTGAGCACCCAGCAGCCTGAGTACTGAGCACCCAGCACCCTGAGTACTGAGCACCCAGCCACCTGAGCACTGAGCACCCAGCACCCCGAGCACTGAGCACCCAGCATCCTGAGTACTGAGCACCCAGCACCCTGAGCACTGAGCACCCAGCACCCTGAGCACTGAGCACCCAGCACCCTGAGCACTGAGCACCCAGAACCCTAAGTAGTGAGCACCCAACGTACTGAGCACCCAGCACCCTGAGCACTGAGCACCCAGCACCCTGAGTACTGAGCACCGAGCACCCCGAGCACTGAGCACCCAGCACCCTGAGTACTGAGCTCCGAGCACCCTGTGCACTGAGCACCCAGCGCCCCGAGCACCGAGCACCCTGAGCACTGAGCACCCAGCACCCTGAGTACTGAGCATACAGCACCCTGAGCAATGAGCACCCTGAGTACTGAGCACCCAGCACCTTGAGCACTGAGCACCTAGCACCCCGAGCACTGAGCACCCAGCACCCGGAGTACTGAGCACCCAGCACCCTGAGTACTAAGCACCTAGCACCCTGAGTACTGAGCACCCAGCACCCTGAGCACTGAATACAAAGCACTCTGAGTACTGAGCACCTCGAGCACTGAGCACCCAGCACCGCGAGCACTGAGCACATAGCACCCCGAGCACTGAGCACCCAGCACCCTGAGTACTGAGCACCCAGCACGCTGAGTACTGAGCACCCAGCACCCTGAGCACTGAGTACCCAGCACCTGAGCACTGAGCACCCAGCACCCTGAGCACTGAGCACACAGCACCCTGAGCACTGAGCACCCAGCACCCTGAGTACTGAGCACTGAGCACCCAGCACGCGAGCACTGAGCACCCAGCACCCTGAGTACTGAGCACCGAGCACCCCGAGTACTGAGCAACCAGCACCCTGAGTACTGAGCTCCGAGCACCCCGAGCACTGAGCACCCAGCACCCTGAGTACTGAGCACATAGCACCCTAAGCAATGAGCACCCTGAGTACTGAGCACCCAGCACCTTGAGCACTGAGCACCGAGCACCCCGAGCACTGAACACCCAGCACCCGGAGTACTGAGCACCCAGCACCCTGAGTACTAAGCACCGAGCACCCTGAGTACTGAGCACCCAGCACCCTGAGCACTGAACACACAGCACCCTGAGTACTGAGCACCTCGAGCACTGAGCACCCAGCACCCTGAGTACTGAGCACCGAGCACCCCGAGCACTGAGCACCCAGCACCGCGAGCACTGAGCACCCAGCACCCTGAGTACTGAGCACCCAGCACCCCGAGCACTGATCACCCAGCACCCTGAGTACTGAGCACCCAGCACCCTGAGCACTGAGCAACCAGCACCCTGAGCACTGAGCACTGAGCACCCAGCACCCTGAGCACTGAGCACCCAGCACCCCGAGCACTGAGCACCCAGCACCCCGAGCACTGAGCACCCAGCACCCTGAGCACTGAGCACCCAGCACCCTGAGTACTGAGCACCCAGTACCCTGAGCACTGAGTACCCAGCACCCTGAGCACTGAGCACCTAGCACCCTGTGTACTGAGCACTGACCACCTAGCACCCCGAGTACTGAGCACCCAGCACCCTGTGTACCGAGAACTGACCACCTAGCACCCCGAGTACTGAGCACCCAGCACCCTGAGCACTGAGCACCCAGCACCCCGAGCACTGAGCACCCAGCACCCTGAGCACTGAGCACCCAGCACCCGAGTACTGAGCACCCAGCACCCTGAGTACTGAGCACCCAGCACCCTGAGTACTGAGCACCCAGCACCCTGAGTACTGAGCACCCAGTACCCCGAGTACTGAGCACCCAACACCCTGAGTACTGAGCAGCCAGCACCCTGAGTACTGAGCACCCAGCACCCTGAGCACTGAGCACCCAGCACCCTGAGTACTGAGCACCCAGCACCCTGAGCACTGAGCACCCAGCACCCTGAGCACTGAGTACCCAGGACCCTGAGTACTGAGCACTGAGCACGCAGCACCCTGAGTACTGAGCACCCAGGACCCTGAGTACTGAGCACCCAGCACCCCAGCACCCTGAGCACTGAGCACCCAGCACCCTGAGTACTGAGCACCCAGCACCCGAGTACTGAGCACCCAGCACCCTGAGCACTGAGCACCCATCACCCGAGTACTGAGCACCCAGCACAATGAGTACTGAGCACCCAGCACCCTGAATACTGAGCACTCAGCACCCCGAGTACTGAGCACCCAGCACCCTGAGTACTGAGCACCCAGCACCCTGAGCACTGAGCACCCAGCACCCCGAGCACTGAGCACCCAGCACCCTGAGTACTGAGCACCCAGCACCCTGATCACTGAGCACCCAGAACCCTGAGTAGTGAGCACCCAACGTACTGAGCACCGAGCACCCTGAGCACTGAGCACCCAGAACCCTGAGCACCGAGCACCCCGAGCACTGAGCACCGAGCACCCCGAGCACTGAGCACCCAGCACCCTGATCACTGATCACACAGCACCCTGAGCACTGAGCACCCAGCACCCGAGTACTGAGCACCCAGCACCCTGAGGACTGAGCACCCAGCACCCTGAGCACTGAGCACCCAGCACCCTGAGCACTGAGCACCCAGCACCCTGAGCACTGAGCACGCAGCACCCTGAGTACTGAGCACCCAGCACCCTGAGCACCGAGCACCCCGAGCACTGAGCACCGAGCACCCCGAGCACTGAGCACCCAGCACCCTGATCACTGATCACACAGCACCCTGAGCACTGAGCACCCAGCACCCGAGTACTGAGCACCCAGCACCCTGAGGACTGAGCACCCAGCACCCTGAGCACTGAGCACCCAGCACCCTGAGCACTGAGCACCGAGCACCCCGAGCACTGAGCACCCAGCACCCTGAGTACTGAGCACCGATCACCCCTAGCACTGAGCACCCAGCACCCTGAGTACTGAGCTCCGAGCACCCCGAGCACTGAGCACCCAGCGCCCCGAGCACTGAGCACCCAGCACCCTGAGCACTGAGCACCCAGCACCCTGAGTACTGAGCACCCAGCACCCTGAGTACTGAACACCCAGCACCCTGAGCACTGAGCACTGAGCACCCTGAGCACTGAGTACTGAGCACTGAGCAACCTGAGCACTGAGCACCCAGCACCCCGAGTACTGAGCACCCAGCACGCCGAGCACTGAGCACCCAGCGCCCTGAGCACTGAGCACCCAGCACCCCGAGCACTGAGCACTGAGCACCCTGAGCACTGAGCACCCAGCACACCGAGTACTGAGCACTGAGCACCCTGAGTACTGAGCACCAAGCACCCTAAGTACTGAGCACTGAGCACCCTGAGTACTGAGCACACAGCACCCTGAGCACTGAGTACCCAGCACCCTGAGTACTGAGCACTGAGAACACTGATTACTGAGCACGGAGCACCCTGAGTACTGAGCACCCAGCACCCTGATCACTGAGCACCCAGCACCCTGAGCACTGAGCACCCAGCACCTTGAGTACTGAGCACCGAGCACCCCGAGCACTGAGCACCCAGCACCCTGAGTACTGAGCACCCAGCACCCTGAGCACTGAGCACCCAGCACCCTGAGCACTGAGCACACAGCAGCCCGAGCACTGATCACCCAGCACCCTGAATACTGAGCACCCAGCACCCTGAGCACTGAGCACCCAGCACCCTGAGTACTGAGCACCCAGCACCCTGAGTACTGAGCAACCAGCACCCTGAGCACTGAGCACTGAGCACCCAGCACCCTGAGCACTGAGCACTGAACACCCAGCACCCCGAGCACTGAGCACCCAGCACCCCGAGCACTGAGCACCCAGCACCCTGAGCACTGAGCACCCTGTGGACTGAACACCCAGCACCCTGAGCACTGAGCACCCAGCACCCTGAGTACTGAGCACCGATCACCCTGAGCACTGAGCACCCAGCACCCCGAGCACTGAGCACCCAGCACCCTGAGTACTGAGCTCCCAGCACCCCGAGTACTGAGCACCCAGCACCCTGAGCACTGAGCACCCAGCACCCTGAGTACTGAGCACCCAGCACCCTGAGCACTGAGCACCCAGCACCATGAGTACTGCGCACCCAGCACCCCGAGCACTGAGCACCCAGCACCCCAAGAATGAGCACCCAGCACCCCGAGTACTGAGCACCGAGCACCCTGAGCACTGAGTACCAAGCACCCTGAGCACTGAGCACCCAGCACCCTGAGTACTGAGCACCCAGCACCCCGAGCACTGAGCACCCAGCACCCTGAGTACTGAGCTCCGAGCACCCCGAGCACTGAGCACCCAGCGCTCTGAGCACTGAGCACCCAGCACCCTGAGCACTGAGCACCCAGCACCCCGAGTACTGAGCACCCAGCACCCCGAGCACTGAGCACCCAGCGCCCTGAGCACTGAGCACCCAGCACCCCGAGCACTGAGCACTGAGCACCCTGAGCACTGAGCACCCAGCACACCGAGTACTGAGCACTGAGCACCCTGAGTACTGAGCACCAAGCACCCTAAGTACTGAGCACTGAGCACCCTGAGTACTGAGCACCCAGCACCCTGAGCACTTTGCACCCAGCACCCTGAGTACTGAGCACACAGCACCCTGAGTACTGAACACCCAGCACCCTGAGCACTGAGCACTGAGCACCCTGAGCACTGAGTACTGAGCACTGAGCAACCTGAGCACTGAGCACCCAGCACCCCGAGTACTGAGCACCCAGCACCCCGAGCACTGAGCACCCAGCGCCCTGAGCACTGAGCACCCAGCACCCCGAGCACTGAGCACTGAGCACCCTGAGCACTGAGCACCCAGCACACCGAGTACTGAGCACTGAGCACCCTGAGAACTGATCACCAAGCACCCTAAGTACTGAGCACTGAGCACCCTGAGTACTGAGCACCCAGCACCCTGAGCACTGAGCACCCAGCACCCTGAGCACTGAGCACGCAGCACCCTGAGCACTGAGCACCCAGCACCCTGAGTTCTGAGCACCCAGCACCCTGAGCACTGAGCACCCAGCACCCTGAGTACTGAGCACCCAGCACCCTGAGCACTGAGCACCCTGAGTACTGAGCACCCAGCACCCTGAATACTTAGCACCCAGCACCCTGAGCAATGAGCACCCTGAGTACTGAGCACCCAGCACCCTGAGCACTGAGCACACAGCACCCTGAGCACTGAGCACCCAGCACCCTGAGTACTGAGCACTGAGCACCCAGCACCCCGAGCACTGAGCACCCAGCACCCTGAGCACTGAGCACCGGCACCCGAGTACTGAGCACCCAGCACCCTGAGTACTGAGCACCCAGCACCCTGAGTACTGAGCACACAGCACCGCGAGTACTGAGCACCCAGCACCCTGAGTACTGAGCATCCAGCACACTGAGCACTGAGCACCCAGCACCCCGAGCACTGAGCACCCAGCACCCTGAGTACTGAGCACCCAGCACCCTGAGCACTGAGCACCCAGCACCCTGAGCACTGAGCACCCAGCACCCTGAGCACTGAGCACCCAGCACCCTGAGTAGTGAGCACCCAACGTACTGAGCACCGAGCACCCCGAGCACTGAGCACCCAGCACCCTGAGCACTGAGCACCCAGCACCCTGAGCACTGAGCACCCAGCACCCTGAGCACTGAGCACCCAGCACCCTGAGCACTGAGCACCCTGCACCCTGAGTATTGAGCACTGAGCACCGAGCACCCCGAGCACTGAGCACCCAGCACCCTGAGTACTGAGCACTGAGCACCCAGCACACCGAGCACTGAGCACCCAGCACCCTGAGCACTGAGCACCCAGCACCCTGAGTACTGAGCACCGAGCACCCTGAGTACTGAGCACCCAGCAGCCTGAGTACTGAGCACCCAGCATCCTGAGTACTGAGCACCCAGCAAAATGAGCACTGAGCACCCAGCACCCCGAGCACTGAGCACCCAGCATCCTGAGTACTGAGCACCCAGCACCCTGAGCACTGAGCACCCAGCACCCTGAGCACTGAGCACCCAGCACCCTGAGCACTGAGCACCCAGCACCCTAAGTAGTGAGCACCCAACGTACTGAGCACCCAGCACCCTGAGCACTGAGCACCCAGCACCCTGAGTACTGAGCACCGAGCACCCCGAGCACTGAGCACCCAGCACCCTGAGTACTGAGCTCCGAGCACCCTGTGCACTGAGCACCCAGCGCCCCGAGCACCGAGCACCCTGAGCACTGAGCACCCAGCACCCTGAGTACTGAGCATACAGCACCCTGAGCAATGAGCACCCTGAGTACTGAGCACCCAGCACCTTGAGCACTGAGCACCTAGCACCCCGAGCACTGAGCACCCAGCACCCGGAGTACTGAGCACCCAGCACCCTGAGTACTAAGCACCTAGCACCCTGAGTACTGAGCACCCAGCACCCTGAGCACTGAATACAAAGCACTCTGAGTACTGAGCACCTCGAGCACTGAGCACCCAGCACCGCGAGCACTGAGCACATAGCACCCCGAGCACTGAGCACCCAGCACCCTGAGTACTGAGCACCCAGCACCCTGAGTACTGAGCACCCAGCACCCTGAGCACTGAGTACCCAGCACCTGAGCACTGAGCACCCAGCACCCTGAGCACTGAGCACACAGCACCCTGAGCACTGAGCACCCAGCACCCTGAGTACTGAGCACTGAGCACCCAGCACGCGAGCACTGAGCACCCAGCACCCTGAGTACTGAGCACCGAGCACCCCGAGTACTGAGCACCCAGCACCCTGAGTACTGAGCTCCGAGCACCCCGAGCACTGAGCACCCAGCACCCTGAGTACTGAGCACATAGCACCCTAAGCAATGAGCACCCTGAGTACTGAGCACCCAGCACCTTGAGCACTGAGCACCGAGCACCCCGAGCACTGAGCACCCAGCACCCGGAGTACTGAGCACCCAGCACCCTGAGTACTAAGCACCGAGCACCCTGAGTACTGAGCACCCAGTACCCTGAGCACTGAACACACAGCACCCTGAGTACTGAGCACCTCGAGCACTGAGCACCCAGCACCCTGAGTACTGAGCACCGAGCACCCCGAGCACTGAGCACCCAGCACCGCGAGCACTGAGCACCCAGCACCCTGAGTACTGAGCACCCAGCACCCCGAGCACTGATCACCCAGCACCCTGAGTACTGAGCACCCAGCACCCTGAGCACTGAGCAACCAGCACCCTGAGCACTGAGCACTGAGCACCCAGCACCCAGAGCACTGAGCACCCAGCACCCCGAGCACTGAGCACCCAGCACCCCGAGCACTGAGCACCCAGCACCCTGAGCACTGAGCACCCAGCACCCTGAGTACTGAGCACCCAGTACCCTGAGCACTGAGTACCCAGCACCCTGAGCACTGAGCACCTAGCACCCTGTGTACTGAGCACTGACCACCTAGCACCCCGAGTACTGAGCAACCAGCACCCTGTGTACCGAGCACTGACCACCTAGCACCCCGAGTACTGAGCACCCAGCACCCTGAGCACTGAGCACCCAGCACCCCGAGCACTGAGCACCCAGCACCCTGAGTACTGAGCACCCAGCACCCGAGTACTGAGCACCCAGCACCCTGAGTACTGAGCACCCAGCACCCTGAGTACTGAGCACCCAGCACCCTGAGTACTGAGCACCCAGTACCCCGAGTACTGAGCACCCAACACCCTGAGTACTGAGCACCCAGCACCCTGAGTACTGAGCACCCAGCACCCTGAGCACTGAGCACCCAGCACCCTGAGCACTGAGTACCCAGGACCCTGAGTACTGAGCACTGAGCACGCAGCACCCTGAGTACTGAGCACCCAGGACCCTGAGTACTGAGCACCCAGCACCCCAGCACCCTGAGCACTGAGCACCCAGCACCCTGAGTACTGAGCACCCAGCACCCGAGTACTGAGCACCCAGCACCCTGAGCACTGAGCACCAATCACCCGAGTACTGAGCACCCAGCACAATGAGTACTGAGCACCCAGCACCCTGAATACTGAGCACTCAGCACCCCGAGTACTGAGCACCCAGCACCCTGAGTACTGAGCACCCAGCACCCTGAGCACTGAGCACCCAGCACCCCGAGCACTGAGCACCCAGCACCCTGAGTACTGAGCACCCAGCACCCTGATCACTGAGCACCCAGAACCCTGAGTAGTGAGCACCCAACGTACTGAGCACCGAGCACCCTGAGCACTGAGCACCCAGAACCCTGAGCACCCAGCACCCCGAGCACTGAGCACCGAGCACCCCAAGCACTGAGCACCCAGCACCCTGAGCACTGAGCACCCAGCACCCTGAGCACTGAGCACGCAGCACCCTGAGTAGTGAGCACCCAACGTACTGAGCACCGAGCACCCCGAGCACTGAGCACCCAGCACCCTGAGTACTGAGCACCGATCACCCCGAGCACTGAGCACCCAGCACCCTGAGTACTGAGCTACAAGCACCCCGAGCACTGAGCACCCAGCGCCCCGAGCACTGAGCACCCAGCACCCTGAGCACTGAGCACCCAGCACCCTGAGTACTGAGCACCCAGCACCCTGAGTACTGAACACCCAGCACCCTGAGCACTGAGCACTGAGCACCCTGAGCACTGAGTACTGAGCACTGAGCAACCTGAGCACTGAGCACCCTGCACCCCGAGTACTGAGCACCCAGCACGCCGAGCACTGAGCACCCAGCGCCCTGAGCACTGAGCACCCAGCACCCCGAGCACTGAGCACTGAGCACCCTGAGCACTGAGCACCCAGCACACCGAGTACTGAGCACTGAGCACCCTGAGTACTGAGCACCAAGCACCCTAAGTACTGAGCACTGAGCACCCTGAGTACTGAGCACACAGCACCCTGAGCACTGAGTACCCAGCACCCTGAGTACTGAGCACTGAGAACCCTGATTACTGAGCACGGAGCACCCTGAGTACTGAGCACCCAGCACCCTGATCACTGAGCACCCAGCACCCTGAGCACTGAGCACCCAGCACCTTGAGTACTGAGCACCGAGCACCCCGAGCACTGAGCACCCAGCACCCTGAGTACTGAGCACCCAGCACCCTGAGCACTGAGCACCCAGCACCCTGAGCACTGAGCACCCAGAAGCCCGAGCACTGATCACCCAGCACCCTGAGTACTGAGCACCCAGCACCCTGAGCACTGAGCACCCAGCACCCTGAGTACTGAGCACCCAGCACCCTGAGTACTGAGCAACCAGCACCCTGAGCACTGAGCACTGAGCACCCAGCACCCTGAGCACTGAGCACTGAACACCCAGCACCCCGAGCACTGAGCACCCAGCACCCCGAGCACTGAGCACCCAGCACCCTGAGCACTGAGCACCCTGTGGACTGAACACCCAGCACCCTGAGCACTGAGCACCCAGCACCCTGAGTACTGAGCACCGATCACCCTGAGCACTGAGCACCCAGCACCCCGAGCACTGAGCACCCAGCACCCTGAGTACTGAGCTCCCAGCACCCCGAGTACTGAGCACCCAGCACCCTGAGCACTGAGCACCCAGCACCCTGAGTACTGAGCACCCAGCACCCTGAGCACTGAGCACCCAGCACCATGAGTACTGCGCACCCAGCACCCCGAGCACTGAGCACCCAGCACCCCAAGAATGAGCACCCAGCACCCCGAGTACTGAGCACCGAGCACCCTGAGCACTGAGTACCAAGCACCCTGAGCACTGAGCACCCAGCACCCTGAGTACTGAGCACCCAGCACCCTGAGTACTGAGCACCCAGCACCCTGAGCACTGAGCACCGAGCACCCCGAGTACTGAGCACCCAGCAACCTGAGTACTGAGCACCCAGCACCCTGAGTACTGAACACCCAGCACCCTGAGCACTGAGCACTGAGCACCCTGAGCACTGAGTACTGAGCACGGAGCACCCCGAGCACTGAGCACCCAGCACCCGGAGTACTGAGCACCCAGCACCCTGAGTACTAAGCACCGAGCACCCTGAGTACTGAGCACCCAGCACCCTGAAAACTGAACATACAGCACCCTGAGTACTGAGCACCTCGAGCACTGAGCACCCAGCACCCTGAGTACTGAGCACCGAGCACCCCGAGCACTGAGCACCCAGCACCCCGAGCACTGAGCACCCAGCACCCCGAGCACTGAGCACCCAGCACCCTGAGCATTGAGCACCCAGCACCCTGAGTACTGAGCACGCAGTACCCTGAGCACTGAGTACCCAGCACCCTGAGCACTGAGCACCCAGCGCCCCGAGCACCGAGCACCCTGAGCACTGAGCACCCAGCACCCTGACTACTGAACACCCAGCATCCTGAGCACTGAGCACTGAGCACCCTGAGCACTGAGTATTGAGCACTGAGCACCCTGAGCACTGAGCACCCAGCACCCCGAGTACTGAGCACCCAGCACCCCGAGCACTGAGCACCCAGCACCCCGAGCACTGAGCACCCAGCACCCCGAGCACTGAGCACCCAGCACCCCGAGTAATGAGCACTGAGCACCCTGAGTACTGAGCACCCAGCACCCTGAGCACTGAGCACCCAGCACCCCGAGTACTGAGCACTGAGCACCCAGCACCCTGAGCACTGAGCACTGAGCACCCTGAGCACTGAGCACCCAGCACACCGAGTACTGAGCACTGAGCACCCTGAGTACTGAGCACCAAGCACCCTAAGTACTGAGCACTGAGCACCCTGAGTACTGAGCACACAGCACCCTGAGCACTGAGTACCCAGCACCCTGAGTACTGAGCACTGAGAACCCTGATTACTGAGCACGGAGCACCCTGAGTACTGAGCACCCAGCACCCTGATCACTGAGCACCCAGCACCCTGAGCACTGAGCACCCAGCACCTTGAGTACTGAGCACCGAGCACCCCGAGCACTGAGCACCCAGCACCCTGAGTACTGAGCACCCAGCACCCTGAGCACTGAGCACCCAGCACCCTGAGCACTGAGCACCCAGCAGCCCCAGCACTGATCACCCAGCACCCTGAGTACTGAGCACCCAGCACCCTGAGCACTGAGCACCCAGCAACCTGAGTACTGAGCACCCAGCACCCTGAGTACTGAGCAACCAGCACCCTGAGCACTGAGCACTGAGCAACCAGCACCCTGAGCACTGAGCACTGAACACCCAGCACCCCGAGCACTGAGCACCCAGCACCCCGAGCACTGAGCACCCAGCACCCTGAGCAGTGAGCACCCTGTGGACTGAACACCCAGCACCCTGAGCACTGAGCACCCAGCACCCTGAGTACTGAGCACGGATCACCCTGAGCACTGAGCACCCAGCACCCCGAGCACTGAGCACCCAGCACCCTGAGTACTGAGCTCCCAGCACCCCGAGTACTGAGCACCCAGCACCCTGAGCACTGAGCAACCAGCACCCTGAGTACTGAGCACCCAGCACCCTGAGCACTGAGCACCCAGCACCATGAGTACTGCGCACCCAGCACCCCGAGCACTGAGCACCCAGCACCCCAAGAATGAGCACCCAGCACCCCGAGTACTGAGCACCGAGCACCCTGAGCACTGAGTACCAAGCACCCTGAGCACTGAGCACCCAGCACCCTGAGCAATGAGCACCCTGAGTACTGAGCACCCAGCACCTTGAGCACTGAGCACCCAGCACCGCGAGCACTGAGCACATAGCACCCCGAGCACTGAGCACCCAGCACCCTGAGTACTGAGCACCCAGCACCCTGAGTACTGAGCACCCAGCACCCTGAGCACTGAGTACCCAGCACCTGAGCACTGAGCACTCAGCACCCCGAGCACTGAGCACCCAGCACCCTGAGTACTGAGCTCCCACCACCCCGAGCACTGAGCACCCAGTACGCTGAGTACTGAGCACCCTGAGTACTGAGCACCGATCACCCTGAGCACTGAGCTCCCAGCACCCTGAGTACTGAGCACCCAGCACCCTGAGCACTGAGCACCCAGCACCCTGAGTACTGAGCACCCAGCACCCTGAGCACTGAGCACCCAGCACCCTGAGTACTGAGCACCGATCACCCTGAGCACTGAGCACCCAGCACCCCGAGCACTGAGCACCCAGCACCCTGAGTACTGAGCTCCCAGCACCCCGAGTACTGAGCACCCAGCACCCTGAGCACTGAGCACCCAGCACCCTGAGTACTGAGCACCCAGCACCCTGAGCACTGAGCACCCAGCACCATGAGTACTGCGCACCCAGCACCCCGAGCACTGAGCACCCAGCACCCCAAGAATGAGCACCCAGCACCCCGAGTACTGAGCACCGAGCACCCTGAGCACTGAGTACCAAGCACCCTGAGCACTGAGCACCCAGCACCCTGAGTACTGAGCACCCAGCACCCTGAGTACTGAGCACCCAGCACACTGAGCACTGAGCACCGAGCACCCCGAGTACTGAGCACCCAGCAACCTGAATACTGAGCACCCAGCACCCTGAGTACTGAACACCCAGCACCCTGAGCACTGAGCACTGAGCACCCTGAGCACTGAGTACTGAGCACGGAGCACCCCGAGCACTGAGCACCCAGCACCCGGAGTACTGAGCCCCCAGCACCCTGAGTACTAAGCACCGAGGACCCTGAGTACTGAGCACCCAGCACCCTGAACACTGAACATACAGCACCCTGAGTACTCAGCACCTCTAGCACTGAGCACCCAGCACCCTGAGTACTGAGCACCGAGCACCCCGAGCACTGAGCACCCAGCACCCCGAGCACTGAGCACCCAGCACACCGAGCACTGAGCACCCAGCACCCTGAGCACTGAGCACCCAGCACCCTGAGTACTGAGCACCCAGTACCCTGAGCACTGAGTACCCAGCACCCTGAGCACTGAGCACCCAGCGCCCCGAGCACCGAGCACCCTGAGCACTGAGCACCCAGCACCCTGACTACTGAGCACCCAGCACCCTGAGTACTGAACACCCAGCATCCTGAGCACTGAGCACTGAGCACCCTGAGCACTGAGTATTGAGCACTGAGCACCCTGAGCACTGAGCACCAAGCACCCCGAGTACTGAGCACCCAGCACCCCGAGCACTGAGCACCCAGCACCCCGAGCACTGAGCACCCAGCACCCCGAGCACTGAGCACCCAGCACCCCGAGTACTGAGCACTGAGCACCCTGAGTACTGAGCACCCAGCACCCTGAGCACTGAGCACCCAGCACCCCGAGTACTGAGCACTGAGCACCCAGCACCCCGAGCACTGAGCACTGAGCACCCTGAGCACTGAGCACCCAGCACACCGAGTACTGAGCACTGAGCACCCTGAGTACTGAGCACCAAGCACCCTAAGTACTGAGCACTGAGCACCCTGAGTACTGAGCACACAGCACCCTGAGCACTGAGTACCCAGCACCCTGAGTACTGAGCACTGAGAACCCTGATTACTGAGCACGGAGCACCCTGAGTACTGAGCACCCAGCACCCTGATCACTGAGCACCCAGCACCCTGAGCACTGAGCACCCAGCACCTTGAGTACTGAGCACCGAGCACCCCGAGCACTGAGCACCCAGCACCCTGAGTACTGAGCACCCAGCACCCTGAGCACTGAGCACCCAGCACCCTGAGCACTGAGCACCCAGCAGCCCGAGCACTGATCACCCAGCACCCTGAGTACTGAGCACCCAGCACCCTGAGCACTGAGCACCCAGCAACCTGAGTACTGAGCACCCAGCACCCTGAGTACTGAGCAACCAGCACCCTGAGCACTGAGCACTGAGCACCCAGCACCCTGAGCACTGAGCACTGAACACCCAGCACCCCGAGCACTGAGCACCCAGCACCCCGAGCACTGAGCACCCAGCACCCTGAGCAGTGAGCACCCTGTGGACTGAACACCCAGCACCCTGAGCACTGAGCACCCAGCACCCTGAGTACTGAGCACCGATCACCCTGAGCACTGAGCACCCAGCACCCCGAGCACTGAGCACCCAGCACCCTGAGTACTGAGCTCCCAGCACCCCGAGTACTGAGCACCCAGCACCCTGAGCACTGAGCACCCAGCACCCTGAGTACTGAGCACCCAGCACCCTGAGCACTGAGCACCCAGCACCATGAGTACTGCGCACCCAGCACCCCGAGCACTGAGCACCCAGCACCCCAAGAATGAGCACCCAGCACCCCGAGTACTGAGCACCGAGCACCCTGAGCACTGAGTACCAAGCACCCTGAGCACTGAGCACCCAGCACCCTGAGTACTGAGCACCCAGCACCCTGAGTACTGAGCACCCAGCACCGTGAGCACTGAGCACCGAGCACCCCGAGTACTGAGCACCCAGCAACCTGAGTACTGAGCACCCAGCACCCTGAGTACTGAACACCCAGCACCCTGAGCACTGAGCACCCTGAGCACTGAGTACTGAGCACGGAGAACCCCGAGCACTGAGCACCCAGCACCCGGAGTACTGAGCACCCAGCACCCTGAGTACTAAGCACCGAGCACCCTGAGTACTGAGCACCCAGCACCCTGAACACTGAACATACAGCACCCTGAGTACTGAGCACCTCGAGCACTGAGCACCCAGCACCCTGAGTACTGAGCACCGAGCACCTCGAGCACTGAGCACCCAGCACCCCGAGCACTGAGCACCCAGCACGCCGAGCACTGAGCACCCAGCACCCTGAGCACTGAGCACCCAGCACCCTGAGTACTGAGCACCCAGTACCCTGAGCACTGAGTACCCAGCACCCTGAGCACTGAGCACCCAGCGCCCCGAGCACCGAGCACCCTGAGCACTGAGCACCCAGCACCCTGACTACTGAGCACCCAGCACCCTGAGGACTGAACACCCAGCATCCTGAGCACTGAGCACTGAGCACCCTGAGCACGGAGTATTGAGCACTGAGCACCCTGAGCACTGAGCACCCAGCACCCCGAGTACTGAGCACCCAGCACCCCGAGCACTGAGCACCCAGCACCCCGAGCACTGAGCACCCAGCACCCCGAGCACTGAGCACCCAGCACCCCGAGTACTGAGCACTGAGCACCCTGAGTACTGAGCACCCAGCACCCTGAGGACTGAGCACCCAGCACCCCGAGTACTGAGCACTGAGCACCCTGAGTACTGAGCACCCAGCACCCTGAGCACTGAGTACCCAGCACCCTGAGCACTGAGCACCCAGCACCCTGAGCACTGAGCACCCAGCACCCTGAGCACTGAGCACCCAGCACCCTGAGTATTGAGCACTGAGCACCGAGCACCCTGAGCACTGAGCACCCAGCACCCTGAGTACTGAGCACTGAGCACCCAGCACCCCAAGAATGAGCACCCAGCACCCCGAGTACTGAGCACCGAGCACCCTGAGCACTGAGTACCAAGCACCCTGAGCACTGAGCACCCAGCACCCTGAGTACTGAGCACCCAGCACCCTGAGTACTGAGCACCCAGCACCCTGAGCACTGAGCACCGAGCACCCCGAGTACTGAGCACCCAGCAACCTGAGTACTAAGCACCGAGCACCCTGAGTACTGAGCACGGAGCACCCTGAACACTGAACATATAGCACCCTGAGTACTGAGCACCTCGAGCACTGAGCACCCAGCACCCTGAGTACTGAGCACCGAGCACCCCGAGCACTGAGCACCCAGCACCCCGAGCACTGAGCACCCAGCACACCGAGCACTGAGCACCCAGCACCCTGAGCACTGAGCACCCAGCACCCTGAGTACTGAGCACCCAGTACCCTGAGCACTGAGTACCCAGCACCCTGAGCACTGAGCACCCAGCGCCCCGAGCACCGAGCACCCTGAGCACTGAGCACCCAGCACCCTGACTACTGAGCACCCAGCACCCTGAGTACTGAACACCCAGCATCCTGAGCACTGAGCACTGAGCACCCTGAGCACTGAGTATTGAGCACTGAGCACCCTGAGCACTGAGCACCCAGCACCCCGAGTACTGAGCACCCAGCACCCCGAGCACTGAGCACCCAGCACCCCGAGTACTGAGCACTGAGCACCCAGCACCCCGAGCACTGAGCACTGAGCACCCTGAGCACTGAGCACCCAGCACACCGAGTACTGAGCACTGAGCACCCTGAGTACTGAGCACCAAGCACCCTAAGTACTGAGCACTGAGCACCCTGAGTACTGAGCACAGAGCACCCTGAGCACTGAGTACCCAGCACCCTGAGTACTGAGCACTGAGAACCCTGATTACTGAGCACGGAGCACCCTGAGTACTGAGCACCCAGCACCCTGATCACTGAGCACCCAGCACCCTGAGCACTGAGCACCCAGCACCTTGAGTACTGAGCACCGAGCACCCCGAGCACTGAGCACCCAGCACCCTGAGTACTGAGCACCCAGCACCCTGAGCACTGAGCACCCAGCACCCTGAGCACTGAGCACCCAGCAGCCCGAGCACTGATCACCCAGCACCCTGAGTACTGAGCACCCAGCACCCTGAGCACTGAGCACCCAGCAACCTGAGTACTGAGCACCCAGCACCCTGAGTACTGAGCAACCAGCACCCTGAGCACTGAGCACTGAGCACCCAGCACCCTGAGCACTGAGCACTGAACACCCAGCACCCCGAGCACTGAGCACCCAGCACCCCGAGCACTGAGCACCCAGCACCCTGAGCAGTGAGCACCCTGTGGACTGAACACCCAGCACCCTGAGCACTGAGCACCCAGCACCCTGAGTACTGAGCACCGATCACCCTGAGCACTGAGCACCCAGCACCCCGAGCACTGAGCACCCAGCACCCTGAGTACTGAGCTCCCAGCACCCCGAGTACTGAACACCCAGCACCCTGAGCACTGAGCACCCAGCACCCTGAGTACTGAGCACCCAGCACCCTGAGCACTGAGCACCCAGCACCATGAGTACTGCGCACCCAGCACCCCGAGCACTGAGCACCCAGCACCCCAAGAATGAGCACCCAGCACCCCGAGTACTGAGCACCGAGCACCCTGAGCACTGAGTACCAAGCACCCTGAGCACTGAGCACCCAGCACCCTGAGTACTGAGCACCCAGCACCCTGAGTACTGAGCACCCAGCACCGTGAGCACTGAGCACCGAGCACCCCGAGTACTGAGCACCCAGCAACCTGAGTACTGAGCACCCAGCACCCTGAGTACTGAACACCCAGCACCCTGAGCACTGAGCACCCTGAGCACTGAGTACTGAGCACGGAGAACCCCGAGCACTGAGCACCCAGCACCCGGAGTACTGAGCACCCAGCACCCTGAGTACTAAGCACCGAGCACCCTGAGTACTGAGCACCCAGCACCCTGAACACTGAACATACAGCACCCTGAGTACTGAGCACCTCGAGCACTGAGCACCCAGCACCCTGAGTACTGAGCACCGAGCACCTCGAGCACTGAGCACCCAGCACCCCGAGCACTGAGCACCCAGCACGCCGAGCACTGAGCACCCAGCACCCTGAGCACTGAGCACCCAGCACCCTGAGTACTGAGCACCCAGTACCCTGAGCACTGAGTACCCAGCACCCTGAGCACTGAGCACCCAGCGCCCCGAGCACCGAGCACCCTGAGCACTGAGCACCCAGCACCCTGACTACTGAGCACCCAGCACCCTGAGGACTGAACACCCAGCATCCTGAGCACTGAGCACTGAGCACCCTGAGCACGGAGTATTGAGCACTGAGCACCCTGAGCACTGAGCACCCAGCACCCCGAGTACTGAGCACCCAGCACCCCGAGCACTGAGCACCCAGCACCCCGAGCACTGAGCACCCAGCACCCCGAGCACTGAGCACCCAGCACCCCGAGTACTGAGCACTGAGCACCCTGAGTACTGAGCACCCAGCACCCTGAGCACTGAGCACCCAGCACCCCGAGTACTGAGCACTGAGCACCCTGAGTACTGAGCACCCAGCACCCTGAGCACTGAGTACCCAGCACCCTGAGCACTGAGCACCCAGCACCCTGAGCACTGAGCACCCAGCACCCTGAGCACTGAGCACCCAGCACCCTGAGTATTGAGCACTGAGCACCGAGCACCCTGAGCACTGAGCACCCAGCACCCTGAGTACTGAGCACTGAGCACCCAGCACACCGAGCACTGAGCACCCAGCACCCTGAGCACTGAGCACCCAGCACCCTGAGTACTGAGCACCGAGCACCCTGAGTACTGAGCACCCAGCACCCTGAGTACTGAGCACCCAGCACCCTGAGTACTGAGCACCCAGCACCCTGAGTACTGAGCACCCAGCAACCTGAGCACTGAGCACCCAGCACCCTGAGCACTGAGCACCCAGCATCCTGAGTACTGAGCACCCAGCACCCTGAGCACTGAGCACCCAGCACCCTGAGCACTGAGCACCCAGCACCCTGAGCACTGAGCACCCAGCACCCTGAGTAGTGAGCACCCAACGTACTGAGCACCGAGCACCCCGAGCACTGAGCACCCAGCACCCTGAGCACTGAGCACCCAGCACCCTGAGTACTGAGCACCGATCACCTTGAGCACTGAGCACCCAGCACCCCGAGCACTGAGCACCCAGCACCCTGAGTACTGAGCTCCCAGCACCCCGAGTACTGAGCACCCAGCACCCTGAGCACTGAGCACCCAGCACCCTGAGTACTGAGCACCCAGCACCCTGAGCACTGAGCACCCAGCACCATGAGTACTGCGCACCCAGCACCCCGAGCACTGAGCACCCAGCACCCCAAGAATGAGCACCCAGCACCCCGAGTACTGAGCACCGAGCACCCTGAGCACTGAGTACCAAGCACCCTGAGCACTGAGCACCCAGCACCCTGAGTACTGAGCACCCAGCACCCTGAGTACTGAGCACCCAGCACCCTGAGCACTGAGCACCGAGCACCCCGAGTACTGAGCACCCAGCAACCTGAGTACTGAGCACCCAGCACCCTGAGTACTGAACACCCAGCACCCTGAGCACTGAGCACTGAGCACCCTGAGCACTGAGTACTGAGCACGGAGCACCCCGAGCACTGAGCACCCAGCACCCGGAGTACTGAGCACCCAGCACCCTGAGTACTAAGCACCGAGCACCCTGAGTACTGAGCACGGAGCACCCTGAACACTGAACATATAGCACCCTGAGTACTGAGCACCTCGAGCACTGAGCACCCAGCACCCTGAGTACTGAGCACCGAGCACCCCGAGCACTGAGCACCCAGCACCCCGAGCACTGAGCACCCAGCACACCGAGCACTGAGCACCCAGCACCCTGAGCACTGAGCACCCAGCACCCTGAGTACTGAGCACCCAGTACCCTGAGCACTGAGTACCCAGCACCCTGAGCACTGAGCACCCAGCGCCCCGAGCACCGAGCACCCTGAGCACTGAGCACCCAGCACCCTGACTACTGAGAACCCAGCACCCTGAGTACTGAACACCCAGCATCCTGAGCACTGAGCACTGAGCACCCTGAGCACTGAGTATTGAGCACTGAGCACCCTGAGCACTGAGCACCCAGCACCCCGAGTACTGAGCACCCAGCACCCCGAGCACTGAGCACCCAGCACCCCGAGCACTGAGCACCCAGCACCCCGAGCACTGAGCACCCAGCACCCCGAGTACTGAGCACTGAGCACCCTGAGTACTGAGCACCCAGCACCCTGAGCACTGAGCACCCAGCACCCCGAGTACTGAGCACTGAGCACCCAGCACCCCGAGCACTGAGCACTGAGCACCCTGAGCACTGAGCACCCAGCACACCGAGTACTGAGCACTGAGCACCCTGAGTACTGAGCACCAAGCACCCTAAGTACTGAGCACTGAGCACCCTGAGTACTGAGCACACAGCACCCTGAGCACTGAGTACCCAGCACCCTGAGTACTGAGCACTGAGAACCCTGATTACTGAGCACGGAGCACCCTGAGTACTGAGCACCCAGCACCCTGATCACTGAGCACCCAGCACCCTGAGCACTGAGCACCCAGCACCTTGAGTACTGAGCACCGAGCACCCCGAGCACTGAGCACCCAGCACCCTGAGTACTGAGCACCCAGCACCCTGAGCACTGAGCACCCAGCACCCTGAGCACTGAGCACCCAGCAGCCCGAGCACTGATCACCCAGCACCCTGAGTACTGAGCACCCAGCACCCTGAGCACTGAGCACCCAGCAACCTGAGTACTGAGCACCCAGCACCCTGAGTACTGAGCAACCAGCACCCTGAGCACTGAGCACTGAGCACCCAGCACCCTGAGCACTGAGCACTGAACACCCAGCACCCCGAGCACTGAGCACCCAGCACCCCGAGCACTGAGCACCCAGCACCCTGAGCAGTGAGCACCTTGTGGACTGAACACCCAGCACCCTGAGCACTGAGCACCCAGCACCCTGAGTACTGAGCACCGATCACCCTGAGCACTGAGTACCAAGCACCCTGAGCACTGAGCACCCAGCACCCTGAGTACTGAGCACCCAGCACCCTGAGTACTGAGCACCCAGCACCCTGAGCACTGAGCACCGAGCACCCCGAGTACTGAGCACCCAGCAACCTGAGTACTGAGCACCCAGCACCCTGAGTACTGAACACCCAGCACCCTGAGCACTGAGCACCCTGAGCACTGAGTACTGAGCACGGAGAACCCCGAGCACTGAGCACCCAGCACCCGGAGTACTGAGCACCCAGCACCCTGAGTACTAAGCACCGAGCACCCTGAGTACTGAGCACCCAGCACCCTGAACACTGAACATACAGCACCCTGAGTACTGAGCACCTCGAGCACTGAGCACCCAGCACCCTGTGTACTGAGCACCGAGCACCTCGAGCACTGAGCACCCAGCACCCCGAGCACTGAGCACCCAGCACCCCGAGCACTGAGCACCCAGCACCCTGAGCACTGAGCACCCAGCACCCTGAGTACTGAGCACCCAGTACCCTGAGCACTGAGTACCCAGCACCCTGAGCACTGAGCACCCAGCGCCCCGAGCACCGAGCACCCTGAGCACTGAGCACCCAGCACCCTGACTACTGAGCACCCAGCACCCTGAGTACTGAACACCCAGCATCCTGAGCACTGAGCACTGAGCACCCTGAGCACTGAGTATTGAGCACTGAGCACCCTGAGCACTGAGCACCCAGCACCCCGAGTACTGAGCACCCAGCACCCCGAGCACTGAGAACCCAGCACCCCGAGCACTGAGCACCCAGCACCCCGAGCACTGAGCACCCAGCACCCCGAGTACTGAGCACTGAGCACCCTGAGTACTGAGCACCCAGCACCCTGAGCACTGAGCACCCAGCACCCCGAGTACTGAGCACTGAGCACCCTGAGTACTGAGCACCCAGCACCCTGAGCACTGAGTACCCAGCACCCTGAGCACTGAGCACCCAGCACCCTGAGCACTGAGCACCCAGCACCCTGAGCACTGAGCACCCAGCACCCTGAGTATTGAGCACTGAGCACCGAGCACCCCGAGCACTGAGCACCCAGCACCCTGAGTACTGAGCACTGAGCACCCAGCACACCGAGCACTGAGCACCCAGCACCCTGAGCACTGAGCACCCAGCACCCTGAGTACTGAGCACCGAGCACCCTGAGTACTGCGCACCCAGCACCCTGAGTACTGAGCACCCAGCACCCTGAGTACTGAGCACCCAGCAACCTGAGCACTGAGCACCCAGCACCCTGAGCACTGAGCACCCAGCATCCTGAGTACTGAGCACCCAGCACCCTGAGCACTGAGCACCCAGCACCCTGAGCACTGAGCACCCAGCACCCTGAGCACTGAGCACCCAGCACCCTGAGTAGTGAGCACCCAACGTACTGAGCACCGAGCACCCCGAGCACTGAGCACCCAGCACCCTGAGTACTGAGCTCCGAGCACCCTGAGCACTGAGCACCCAGCACCCTCAGTACTGAGCATACAGCACCCTGAGCAATGAGCACCCTGAGTACTGAGCACCCAGCACCTTGAGCACTGAGCACCCAGCACCGCGAGCACTGAGCACATAGCACCCCGAGCACTGAGCACCCAGCACCCTGAGTACTGAGCACCCAGCACCCTGAGTACTGAGCACCCAGCACCCTGAGCACTGAGTACCCAGCACCTGAGCACTGAGCACCCAGCACCCCGAGCACTGAGCACCCAGCACCCTGAGTACTGAGCTCCCAGCACCCCGAGCACTGAGCACCCAGTACCCTGAGTACTGAGCACCCTGAGTACTGAGCACCGATCACCCTGAGCACTGAGCTCCCAGCACCCTGAGTACTGAGCACCCAGCACCCTGAGCTCTGAGCACCCAGCACCCTGAGTACTGAGCACCCAGCACCCTGAGCACTGAGCACCCAGCACCCTGAGCACTGAGCACCCAGCACCCTGAGTACTGAGCACCCAGCACCCCGAGCACTGAGCTCCCAGCACCCCGAGAATGAGCACCCAGCACCCCGAGTACTGAGCACCGAGCACCCTGAGCACTGAGTACCCAGCACCCTGAGCACTGAGCACCCAGCACCCTGAGTACTGAGCACCCAGCACCCTGAGTACTGAGCACCCAGCACCCTGAGCACTGAGCACCGAGCACCCCAAGTACTGAGCACCCAGCCCCCTCAGTACTGAGCACCCAGCACCCTGAGTACTGAACACCCAGCACCCTGAGCACTGAGCACTGAGCACCCTGAGCACTGAGTACTGAGCACCGAGCACCCCGAGCACTGAGCACCGAGCACCCGGAGTACTGAGCACCCAGCACCCTGTACACTGAACATACAGCACCCTGAGTACTGAGCACCTCGAGCACTGAGCACCCAGCACCCTGAGTACTGAGCACCGAGCACCCCGAGCACTGAGCACCCAGCACCCCGAGCACTGAGCACCCAGCACCCCGAGCACTGAGCACCCAGCACCCTGAGCACTGAGCACCCAGCACCCTGAGTACTGAGCACCCAGTACCCTGAGCACTGAGTACCCAGCACCCTGAGCACTGAGCACCTAGCACCCTGTGTACTGAGCACTGACCACCTAGCACCCCGAGTACTGAGCACCCAGCACCCTGTGTACTGAGCACTGACCACCTAGCACCCCGAGTACTGAGCACCCAGCACCCTGAGCACTGAGCACCCAGCACCCCGAGCACTGAGCACCCAGCACCCTGAGTACTGAGCACCCAGCACCCGAGTACTGAGCACCCAGCACCCTGAGTACTGAGCACCCAGCACCCTGAGTACTGAGCACCCAGCACCCTGAGTACTGAGCACCCAGCACCCTGAGTACTGAGCTCCCAGCACCCCGAGAATGAGCACCCAGCACCCCGAGTACTGAGCACCGAGCACCCTGAGCACTGAGTACCCAGCACCCTGAGCACTGAGCACCCAGCACCCTGAGTACTGAGCACCCAGCACCCTGAGTACTGAGCACCCAGCACCCTGAGCACTGAGCACCGAGCACCCCGAGTACTGAGCACCCAGCCCCCTGAGTACTGAGCACCCAGCACCCTGAGTACTGAACACCCAGCACCCTGAGCACTGAGCACTGAGCACCCTGAGCACTGAGTACTGAGCACCGAGCACCCCGAGCACTGAGCACACAGCACCCGGAGTACTGAGCACCCAGCACCCTGAGTACTAAGCACCGAGCACCCTGAGTACTGAGCACCCAGCACCCTGTACACTGAACATACAGCACCCTGAGTACTGAGCACCTCGAGCACTGAGCACCCAGCACCCTGAGTACTGAGCACCGAGCACCCCGAGCACTGAGCACCCAGCACCCCGAGCACTGAGCACCCAGCACCCCGAGCACTGAGCACCCAGCACCCTGAGCACTGAGCACCCAGCACCCTGAGTACTGAGCACCCAGTACCCTGAGCACTGAGTACCCAGCACCCTGAGCACTGAGCACCTAGCACCCTGTGTACTGAGCACTGACCACCTATCACCCCGAGTACTGAGCACCCAGCACCCTGTGTACCGAGCACTGACCACCTAGCACCCCGAGTACTGAGCACCCAGCACCCTGAGCACTGAGCACCCAGCACCCCGAGCACTGAGCACCCAGCACCCTGAGTACTGAGCACCCAGCACCCGAGTACTGAGCACCCAGCACCCTGAGTACTGAGCACCCAGCACCCTGAGTACTGAGCACCCAGCACCCTGAGTACTGAGCACCCAGTACCCCGAGTACTGAGCACCCAACACCCTGAGTACTGAGCACCCAGCACCCTGAGTACTGAGCACCCAGCACCCTGAGCACTGAGCACCCAGCACCCTGAGTACTGAGCACCCAGCACCCTGAGCACTGAGCACCCAGCACCCTGAGCACTGAGTACCCAGGACCCTGAGTACTGAGCACTGAGCACGCAGCACCCTGAGTACTGAGCACCCAGGACCCGGAGTACTGAGCACCCAGCACCCCAGCACCCTGAGCACTGAGCACCCAGCACCCTGAGTACTGAGCACCCAGCACCCGAGTACTGAGCACCCAGCACCCTGAGCACTGAGCACCCATCACCCGAGTACTGAGCACCCAGCACAATGAGTACTGAGCACCCAGCACCCTGAATACTGAGCACTCAGCACCCCGAGTACTGAGCACCCAGCACCCTGAGTACTGAGCACCCAGCACCCTGAACACTGAACATATAGCACCCGGAGTACTGAGCACCTCGAGCACTGAGCACCCAGCACCCTGAGTACTGAGCACCGAGCACCCCGAGCACTGAGCACCCAGCACCCCGAGCACTGAGCACCCAGCACACCGAGCACTGAGCACCCAGCACCCTGAGCACTGAGCACCCAGCACCCTGAGTACTGAGCACCCAGTACCCTGAGCACTGAGTACCCAGCACCCTGAGCACTGAGCACCCAGCGCCCCGAGCACCGAGCACCCTGAGCACTGAGCACCCAGCACCCTGACTACTGAGAACCCAGCACCCTGAGTACTGAACACCCAGCATCCTGAGCACTGAGCACTGAGCACCCTGAGCACTGAGTATTGAGCACTGAGCACCCTGAGCACTGAGCACCCAGCACCCCGAGTACTGAGCACCCAGCACCCCGAGCACTGAGCACCCAGCACCCCGAGCACTGAGCACCCAGCACCCCGAGCACTGAGCACCCAGCACCCCGAGTACTGAGCACTGAGCACCCTGAGTACTGAGCACCCAGCACCCTGAGCACTGAGCACCCAGCACCCCGAGTACTGAGCACTGAGCACCCAGCACCCCGAGCACTGAGCACTGAGCACCCTGAGCACTGAGCACCCAGCACACCGAGTACTGAGCACTGAGCACCCTGAGTACTGAGCACCAAGCACCCTAAGTACTGAGCACTGAGCACCCTGAGTACTGAGCACACAGCACCCTGAGCACTGAGTACCCAGCACCCTGAGTACTGAGCACTGAGAACCCTGATTACTGAGCACGGAGCAGCCTGAGTACTGAGCACCCAGCACCCTGATCACTGAGCACCCAGCACCCTGAGCACTGAGCACCCAGCACCTTGAGTACTGAGCACCGAGCACCCCGAGCACTGAGCACCCAGCACCCTGAGTACTGAGCACCCAGCACCCTGAGCACTGAGCACCCAGCACCCTGAGCACTGAGCACCCAGCAGCCCGAGCACTGATCACCCAGCACCCTGAGTACTGAGCACCCAGCACCCTGAGCACTGAGCACCCAGCAACCTGAGTACTGAGCACCCAGCACCCTGAGTACTGAGCAACCAGCACCCTGAGCACTGAGCACTGAGCACCCAGCACCCTGAGCACTGAGCACTGAACACCCAGCACCCCGAGCACTGAGCACCCAGCACCCCGAGCACTGAGCACCCAGCACCCTGAGCAGTGAGCACCTTGTGGACTGAACACCCAGCACCCTGAGCACTGAGCACCCAGCACCCTGAGTACTGAGCACCGATCACCCTGAGCACTGAGCACCCAGCACCCCGAGCACTGAGCACCCAGCACCCTGAGTACTGAGCTCCCAGCACCCCGAGTACTGAGCACCCAGCACCCTGAGCACTGAGCACCCAGCACCCTGAGTACTGAGCACCCAGCACCCTGAGCACTGAGCACCCAGCACCATGAGTACTGCGCACCCAGCACCCCGAGCACTGAGCACCCAGCACCCCAAGAATGAGCACCCAGCACCCCGAGTACTGAGCACCGAGCACCCTGAGCACTGAGTACCAAGCACCCTGAGCACTGAGCACCCAGCACCCTGAGTACTGAGCACCCAGCACCCTGAGTACTGAGCACCCAGCACCCTGAGCACCGAGCACCCCGAGTACTGAGCACCCAGCAACCTGAGTACTGAGCACCCAGCACCCTGAGTACTGAACACCCAGCACCCTGAGCACTGAGCACCCTGAGCACTGAGTACTGAGCACGGAGAACCCCGAGCACTGAGCACCCAGCACCCGGAGTACTGAGCACCCAGCACCCTGAGTACTAAGCACCGAGCACCCTGAGTACTGAGCACCCAGCACCCTGAACACTGAACATACAGCACCCTGAGTACTGAGCACCTCGAGCACTGAGCACCCAGCACCCTGTGTACTGAGCACCGAGCACCTCGAGCACTGAGCACCCAGCACCCCGAGCACTGAGCACCCAGCACCCCGAGCACTGAGCACCCAGCACCCTGAGCACTGAGCACCCAGCACCCTGAGTACTGAGCACCCAGTACCCTGAGCACTGAGTACCCAGCACCCTGAGCACTGAGCACCCAGCGCCCCGAGCACCGAGCACCCTGAGCACTGAGCACCCAGCACCCTGACTACTGAGCACCCAGCACCCTGAGTACTGAACACCCAGCATCCTGAGCACTGAGCACTGAGCACCCTGAGCACTGAGTATTGAGCACTGAGCACCCTGAGCACTGAGCACCCAGCACCCCGAGTACTGAGCACCCAGCACCCCGAGCACTGAGAACCCAGCACCCCGAGCACTGAGCACCCAGCACCCCGAGCACTGAGCACCCAGCACCCCGAGTACTGAGCACTGAGCACCCTGAGTACTGAGCACCCAGCACCCTGAGCACTGAGCACCCAGCACCCCGAGTACTGAGCACTGAGCACCCTGAGTACTGAGCACCCAGCACCCTGAGAACTGAGTACCCAGCACCCTGAGCACTGAGCACCCAGCACCCTGAGCACTGAGCACCCAGCACCCTGAGCACTGAGCACCCAGCACCCTGAGTATTGAGCACTGAGCACCGAGCACCCCGAGCACTGAGCACCCAGCACCCTGAGTACTGAGCACTGAGCACCCAGCACACCGAGCACTGAGCACCCAGCACCCTGAGCACTGAGCACCCAGCACCCTGAGTACTGAGCACCGAGCACCCTGAGTACTGAGCACCCAGCACCCTGAGTACTGAGCACCCAGCACCCTGAGTACTGAGCACCCAGCAACCTGAGCACTGAGCACCCAGCACCCTGAGCACTGAGCACCCAGCATCCTGAGTACTGAGCACCCAGCACCCTGAGCACTGAGCACCCAGCACCCTGAGCACTGAGCACCCAGCACCCTGAGCACTGAGCACCCAGCACCCTGAGTAGTGAGCACCCAACGTACTGAGCACCGAGCACCCCGAGCACTGAGCACCCAGCACCCTGAGTACTGAGCTCTGAGCACCCTGAGCACTGAGCACCCAGCACCCTCAGTACTGAGCATACAGCACCCTGAGCAATGAGCACCCTGAGTACTGAGCACCCAGCACCTTGAGCACTGAGCACCCAGCACCGCGAGCACTGAGCACATAGCACCCCGAGCACTGAGCACCCAGCACCCTGAGTACTGAGCACCCAGCACCCTGAGTACTGAGCACCCAGCACCCTGAGCACTGAGTACCCAGCACCTGAGCACTGAGCACCCAGCACCCCGAGCACTGAGCACCCAGCACCCTGAGTACTGAGCTCCCAGCACCCCGAGCACTGAGCACCCAGTACCCTGAGTACTGAGCACCCTGAGTACTGAGCACCGATCACCCTGAGCACTGAGCTCCCAGCACCCTGAGTACTGAGCACCCAGCACCCTGAGCTCTGAGCACCCAGCACCCTGAGTACTGAGCACCCAGCACCCTGAGCACTGAGCACCCAGCACCCTGAGCACTGAGCACCCAGCACCCTGAGTACTGAGCACCCAGCACCCCGAGCACTGAGCTCCCAGCACCCCGAGAATGAGCACCCAGCACCCCGAGTACTGAGCACCGAGCACCCTGAGCACTGAGTACCCAGCACCCTGAGCACTGAGCACCCAGCACCCTGAGTACTGAGCACCCAGCACCCTGAGTACTGAGCACCCAGCACCCTGAGCACTGAGCACCGAGCACCCCAAGTACTGAGCACCCAGCCCCCTCAGTACTGAGCACCCAGCACCCTGAGTACTGAACACCCAGCACCCTGAGCACTGAGCACTGAGCACCCTGAGCACTGAGTACTGAGCACCGAGCACCCCGAGCACTGAGCACCCAGCACCCGGAGTACTGAGCACCCAGCACCCTGAGTACTAAGCACCGAGCACCCTGAGTACTGAGCACCCAGCACCCTGTACACTGAACATACAGCACCCTGAGTACTGAGCACCTCGAGCACTGAGCACCCAGCACCCTGAGTACTGAGCACCGAGCACCCCGAGCACTGAGCACCCAGCACCCCGAGCACTGAGCACCCAGCACCCCGAGCACTGAGCACCCAGCACCCTGAGCACTGAGCACCCAGCACCCTGAGTACTGAGCACCCAGTACCCTGAGCACTGAGTACCCAGCACCCTGAGCACTGAGCACCTAGCACCCTGTGTACTGAGCACTGACCACCTAGCACCCCGAGTACTGAGCACCCAGCACCCTGTGTACTGAGCACTGACCACCTAGCACCCCGAGTACTGAGCACCCAGCACCCTGAGCACTGAGCACCCAGCACCCCGAGCACTGAGCACCCAGCACCCTGAGTACTGAGCACCCAGCACCCGAGTACTGAGCACCCAGCACCCTGAGTACTGAGCACCCAGCACCCTGAGTACTGAGCACCCAGCACCCTGAGTACTGAGCACCCAGCACCCTGAGTACTGAGCTCCCAGCACCCCGAGAATGAGCACCCAGCACCCCGAGTACTGAGCACCGAGCACCCTGAGCACTGAGTACCCAGCACCCTGAGCACTGAGCACCCAGCACCCTGAGTACTGAGCACCCAGCACCCTGAGTACTGAGCACCCAGCACCCTGAGCACTGAGCACCGAGCACCCCGAGTACTGAGCACCCAGCCCCCTGAGTACTGAGCACCCAGCACCCTGAGTACTGAACACCCAGCACCCTGAGCACTGAGCACTGAGCACCCTGAGCACTGAGTACTGAGCACCGAGCACCCCGAGCACTGAGCACACAGCACCCGGAGTACTGAGCACCCAGCACCCTGAGTACTAAGCACCGAGCACCCTGAGTACTGAGCACCCAGCACCCTGTACACTGAACATACAGCACCCTGAGTACTGAGCACCTCGAGCACTGAGCACCCAGCACCCTGAGTACTGAGCACCGAGCACCCCGAGCACTGAGCACCCAGCACCCCGAGCACTGAGCACCCAGCACCCCGAGCACTGAGCACCCAGCACCCTGAGCACTGAGCACCCAGCACCCTGAGTACTGAGCACCCAGTACCCTGAGCACTGAGTACCCAGCACCCTGAGCACTGAGCACCTAGCACCCTGTGTACTGAGCACTGACCACCTATCACCCCGAGTACTGAGCACCCAGCACCCTGTGTACCGAGCACTGACCACCTAGCACCCCGAGTACTGAGCACCCAGCACCCTGAGCACTGAGCACCCAGCACCCCGAGCACTGAGCACCCAGCACCCTGAGTACTGAGCACCCAGCACCCGAGTACTGAGCACCCAGCACCCTGAGTACTGAGCACCCAGCACCCTGAGTACTGAGCACCCAGCACCCTGAGTACTGAGCACCCAGTACCCCGAGTACTGAGCACCCAACACCCTGAGTACTGAGCACCCAGCACCCTGAGTACTGAGCACCCAGCACCCTGAGCACTGAGCACCCAGCACCCTGAGTACTGAGCACCCAGCACCCTGAGCACTGAGCACCCAGCACCCTGAGCACTGAGTACCCAGGACCCTGAGTACTGAGCACTGAGCACGCAGCACCCTGAGTACTGAGCACCCAGGACCCGGAGTACTGAGCACCCAGCACCCCAGCACCCTGAGCACTGAGCACCCAGCACCCTGAGTACTGAGCACCCAGCACCCGAGTACTGAGCACCCAGCACCCTGAGCACTGAGCACCCATCACCCGAGTACTGAGCACCCAGCACAATGAGTACTGAGCACCCAGCACCCTGAATACTGAGCACTCAGCACCCCGAGTACTGAGCACCCAGCACCCTGAGTACTGAGCACCCAGCACCCTGAGCACTGAGCACCCAGCACCCCGAGCACTGAGCACCCAGCACCCTGAGTACTGAGCACCCAGCACCCTGATCACTGAGCACCCAGAACCCTGAGTAGTGAGCACCCAACGTACTGAGCACCGAGCACCCTGAGCACTGAGCACCCAGAACCCTGAGCACCGAGCACCCCGAGCACTGAGCACCGAGCACCCCGAGCACTGAGCACCCAGCACCCTGATCACTGATCACCCAGCACCCTGAGCACTGAGCACCCAGCACCCGAGTACTGAGCACCCAGCACCCTAAGTACTGAGCACCCAGCACCCTGAGTACTGAGCACCCAGCACCCTGAGCACTGAGCACCCAGCACCCTGAGCACTGAGCACCCAGCACCCTGAGCACTGAGCACGCAGCACCCTGAGTAGTGAGCACCCAACGTACTGAGCACCGAGCACCCCGAGCACTGAGCACCCAGCACCCTGAGTACTGAGCACCGATCACCCCGAGCACTGAGCACCCAGCACCCTGAGTACTGAGCTCCGAGCACCCCGAGCACTGAGCACCCAGCGCCCCGAGCACTGAGCACCCAGCACCCTGAGTACTGAGCAACCAGCACCCTGAGCACTGAGCACTGAGCACCCAGCACCCTGAGCACTGAGCACTGAACACCCTGAGTACTGAGCACCAAGCACCCTAAGTACTGAGCACTGAGCACCCTGAGTACTGAGCACACAGCACCCTGAGCACTGAGCACCCAGCACCCTGAGTACTGAGCACTGAGAACCCTGATTACTGAGCACGGAGCACCCTGAGTACTGAGCACCCAGCACCCTGATCACTGAGCACCCAGCACCCTGAGCACTGAGCACCCAGCACCTTGAGTACTGAGCACCGAGCACCCCGAGCACTGAGCACCCAGCACCCTGAGTACTGAGCACCCAGCACCCTGAGCACTGAGCACCCAGCACCCTGAGCACTGAGCACCCAGCAGGGCGAGCACTGATCACCCAGCACCCTGAGTACTGAGCACCCAGCACGCTGAGCACTGAGCACCCAGCACCCTGAGTACTGAGCACCCAGCACCCTGAGTACTGAGCAACCAGCACCCTGAGCACTGAGCACTGAGCACCCAGCACCCTGAGCACTGAGCACTGAACACCCAGCACCCCGAGCACTGAGCACCCAGCACCCCGAGCACTGAGCACCCAGCACCCTGAGCACTGAGCACCCTGTGGACTGAACACCCAGCACCCTGAGCACTGAGCACCCAGCACCCTGAGTACTGAGCACCGATCACCCTGAGCACTGAGCACCCAGCACCCCGAGCACTGAGCACCCAGCACCCTGAGTACTGACCTCCCAGCACCCCGAGTACTGAGCACCCAGCACCCTGAGCACTGAGCACCCAGCACCCTGAGTACTGAGCACCCAGCACCCTGAGCACTGAGCACCCAGCACCATGAGTACTGCGCACCCAGCACCCCGAGCACTGAGCACCCAGCACCCCAAGAATGAGCACCCAGCACCCCGAGTACTGAGCACCGAGCACCCTGAGCACTGAGTACCAAGCACCCTGAGCACTGAGCACCCAGCACCCTGAGTACTGAGCACCCAGCACCCTGAGTACTGAGCACCCAGCACCCTGAGCACTGAGCACCGAGCACCCCGAGTACTGAGCACCCAGCAACCTGAGTACTGAGCACCCAGCACCCTGAGTACTGAACACCCAGCACCCTGAGCACTGAGCACTGAGCACCCTGAGCACTGAGTACTGAGCACGGAGCACCCCGAGCACTGAGCACCCAGCACCCGGAGTACTGAGCACCCAGTACCCTGAGTACTAAGCACCGAGCACCCTGAGTACTGAGCACCCAGCACCCTGAACACTGAACATACAGCACCCTGAGTACTGAGCACCTCGAGCACTGAGCACCCAGCACCCTGAGTACTGAGCACCGAGCACCCCGAGCACTGAGCACCCAGCACCCCGAGCACTGAGCACCCAGCACCCCGAGCACTGAGCACCCAGCACCCTGAGCACTGAGCACCCAGCACCCTGAGTACTGAGCACCCAGTACCCTGAGCACTGGGTACCCAGCACCCTGAGCACTGAGCACCCAGCGCCCCGAGCACCGAGCACCCTGAGCACTGAGCACCCAGCACCCTGACTACTGAGCACCCAGCACCCTGAGTACTGAACACCCAGCATCCTGAGCACTGAGCTCTGAGCACCCTGAGCACTGAGTACTGAGCACTGAGCACCCTGAGCACTGAGCACCCAGCACCCCGAGTACTGAGCACCCAGCACCCCGAGCACTGAGCACCCAGCACCCCGAGCACTGAGCACCCAGCACCCCGAGCACTGAGCACCCAGCACCCCGAGTACTGAGCACTGAGCACCCTGAGTACTGAGCACCCAGCACCCTGAGCACCCAGCACCCCGAGTACTGAGCACTGAGCACCCTGAGTACTGAGCACCCAGCACCCTGAGCACTGAGTACCCAGCACCCTGAGCACTGAGCACCCAGCACCCTGAGCACTGAGCACCCAGCACCCTGAGCACTGAGCACCCAGCACCCTGAGTATTGAGCACTGAGCACCGAGCACCCCGAGCACTGAGCACCCAGCACACTGAGTACTGAGCACTGAGCACCCAGCACACCGAGCACTGAGCACCCAGCACCCTGAGTACTGAGCACCCAGCAACCTGAGTACTGAGCACCCAGCACCCTGAGTACTGAGCACCCAGCACCCTGAGCACTGAGCACCCAGCACCCTGAGTACTGAGCACCCAGCACCCTGAGCACTGAGCACCCAGCACCCTGAGCACTGAGCACCCAGCACCCTGAGTATTGAGCACTGAGCACCGAGCACCCCGAGCACTGAGCACCCAGCACACTGAGTACTGAGCACTGAGCACCCAGCACACCGAGCACTGAGCACCGAGCACCCCGAGTACTGAGCACCCAGCAACCTGAGTACTGAGCACCCAGCACCCTGAGTACTGAACACCCAGCACCCTGAGCACTGAGCACTGAGCACCCTGAGCACTGAGTACTGAGCACGGAGCACCCCGAGCACTGAGCACCCAGCACCCGGAGTACTGAGCACCCAGTACCCTGAGTACTAAGCACCGAGCACCCTGAGTACTGAGCACCCAGCACCCTGAACACTGAACATACAGCACCCTGAGTACTGAGCACCTCGAGCACTGAGCACCCAGCACCCTGAGTACTGAGCACCGAGCACCCCGAGCACTGAGCACCCAGCACCCCGAGCACTGAGCACCCAGCACCCCGAGCACTGAGCACCCAGCACCCTGAGCACTGAGCACCCAGCACCCTGAGTACTGAGCACCCAGTACCCTGAGCACTGGGTACCCAGCACCCTGAGCACTGAGCACCCAGCGCCCCGAGCACCGAGCACCCTGAGCACTGAGCACCCAGCACCCTGACTACTGAGCACCCAGCACCCTGAGTACTGAACACCCAGCATCCTGAGCACTGAGCTCTGAGCACCCTGAGCACTGAGTACTGAGCACTGAGCACCCTGAGCACTGAGCACCCAGCACCCCGAGTACTGAGCACCCAGCACCCCGAGCACTGAGCACCCAGCACCCCGAGCACTGAGCACCCAGCACCCCGAGCACTGAGCACCCAGCACCCCGAGTACTGAGCACTGAGCACCCTGAGTACTGAGCACCCAGCACCCTGAGCACCCAGCACCCCGAGTACTGAGCACTGAGCACCCTGAGTACTGAGCACCCAGCACCCTGAGCACTGAGTACCCAGCACCCTGAGCACTGAGCACCCAGCACCCTGAGCACTGAGCACCCAGCACCCTGAGCACTGAGCACCCAGCACCCTGAGTATTGAGCACTGAGCACCGAGCACCCCGAGCACTGAGCACCCAGCACACTGAGTACTGAGCACTGAGCACCCAGCACACCGAGCACTGAGCACCCAGCACCCTGAGTACTGAGCACCGAGCACCCTGAGTACTGAGCACCCAGCACCCTGAGTACTGAGCACCCAGCACCCTGAGTACTGAGCACCCAGCAACCTGAGCACTGAGGACCCAGCACCCTGAGCACTGAGCACCCAGCATCCTGAGTACTGAGCACCCAGCACCCTGAGCACTGAGCACCCAGCACCCTGAGCACTGAGCACCCAGCACCCTGAGCACTGAGCACCCAGCACCCTGAGTAGTGAGCACCCAACGTACTGAGCACCGAGCACCCCGAGCACTGAGCACCCAGCACCCTGAGTACTGAGCTCCGAGCACCCTGAGCACTGAGCACCCAGCGCCCCGAGCACCGAGGACCCTGAGCACTGAGCACCCAGCACCCTGAGTACTGAGCATACAGCACCCTGAGCAATGAGCACCCTGAGTACTGAGCACCCAGCACCTTGAGCACTGAGCACCCAGCACCCTGAGTACTGAGCACCCAGCACCCTGAGTACTGAGCACCCAGCACCCTGAGTACTGAGCACCCAGCACCCTGAGCACTGAGTACCCAGCACCTGAGCAATGAGCACCCAGCACCACGAGCACTGAGCACCCAGCACCCTGAGTACTGAGCTCCCAGCACCCCGAGCACTGAGCACCCAGTACCCTGAGTACTGAGCACCCTGAGTACTGAGCACCGATCACCCTGAGCACTGAGCTCCCAGCACCCTGAGTACTGAGCACCCAGCACCCTGAGCACTGAGTACCCAGCACCCTGAGTACTGAGCACCCAGCACCCTTAGCACTGAGCACCCAGCACCCTGAGTACTGAGCACCCAGCACCCTGAGCACTGAGCACCCAGCACCCTGAGTACTGAGCACCCAGCACCCCGAGCACTGAGCTCCCAGCACCCCGAGAATGAGCACCCAGCACCCCGAGTACTGAGCACCGAGCACCCTGAGCACTGAGTACCCAGCACCCTGAGCACTGAGCACCCAGCACCCTGAGTACTGAGCACCCAGCACCCTGAGTACTGAGCACCCAGCACCCTGAGCACTGAGCACCGAGCACCCCGAGTACTGAGCACCCAGCCCCCTGAGTACTGAGCACCCAGCACCCTGAGTACTGAACACCCAGCACCCTGAGCACTGAGCACTGAGCACCCTGAGCACTGAGTACTGAGCACCGAGCACCCCGAGCACTGAGCACCCAGCACCCGGAGTACTGAGCACCCAGCACCCTGAGTACTAAGCACCGAGCACCCTGAGTACTGAGCACCCAGCACCCTGTACACTGAACATACAGCACCCTGAGTACTGAGCACCTCGAGCACTGAGCACCCAGCACCCTGAGTACTGAGCACCGAGCACCCCGAGCACTGAGCACCCAGCACCCCGAGCACTGAGCACCCAGCACCCCGAGCACTGAGCACCCAGCACCCTGAGCACTGAGCACCCAGCACCCTGAGTACTGAGCACCCAGTACCCTGAGCACTGAGTACCCAGCACCCTGAGCACTGAGCACCTAGCACCCTGTGTACTGAGCACTGACCACCTAGCACCCCGAGTACTGAGCACCCAGCACCCTGTGTACTGAGCACTGACCACCTAGCACCCCGAGTACTGAGCACCCAGCACCCTGAGCACTGAGCACCCAGCACCCTGAGCACTGAGCACCCAGCACCCTGAGTACTGAGCACCCAGCACCCGAGTACTGAGCACCCAGCACCCTGAGTACTGAGCACCCAGCACCCTGAGTACTGAGCACCCAGCACCCTGAGTACTGAGCACCCAGTACCCCGAGTACTGAGCACCCAACACCCTGAGTACTGAGCACCCAGCACCCTGAGTACTGAGCACCCAGCACCCTGAGCACTGAGCACCCAGCACCCTGAGTACTGAGCACCCAGCACCCTGAGCACTGAGCACCCAGCACCCTGAGCACTGAGTACCCAGGACCCTGAGTACTGAGCACTGAGCACGCAGCACCCTGAGTACTGAGCACCCAGTACCCTGAGTACTGAGCACCCAGCACCCCAGCACCCTGAGCACTGAGCACCCAGCACCCTGAGTACTGAGCACCCAGCACCCGAGTACTGAGCACCCAGCACCCTGAGCACTGAGCACCCATCACCCGAGTACTGAGCACCCAGCACAATGAGTACTGAGCACCCAGCACCCTGAATACTGAGCACTCAGCACCCCGAGTACTGAGCACCCAGCACCCTGAGTACTGAGCACCCAGCACCCTGAGCACTGAGCACCCAGCACCCCGAGCACTGAGCACCCAGCACCCTGAGTACTGAGCACCCAGCACCCTGATCACTGAGCACCCAGAACCCTGAGTAGTGAGCACCCAACGTACTGAGCACCGAGCACCCTGAGCACTGAGCACCCAGAACCCTGAGCACCGAGCACCCCGAGCACTGAGCACCGAGCACCCCGAGCACTGAGCACCCAGCACCCTTATCACTGATCACCCAGCACCCTGAGCACTGAGCACCCAGCACCCGAGTACTGAGCACCCAGCACCCTGAGTACTGAGCACCCAGCACCCTGAGCACTGAGCACCCAGCACCCTGAGCACTGAGCACCCAGCACCCTGAGCACTGAGCACCCAGCACCCTGAGCACTGAGCACCCAGCACCCTGAGCACTGAGCACCCAGCACCCTGAGCACTGAGCACCCAGCACCCTGAGTACTGAGCACCGATCACCCCGAGCACTGAGCACGCAGCACCCTGAGTACTGAGCTCCGAGCACCCCGAGCACTGAGCACCCAGCGCCCCGAGCACTGAGCACCCAGCACCCTGAGCACTGAGCACCCAGCACCCTGAGTACTGAGCACCCAGCACCCTGAGTACTGAACACAGAGCACCCTGAGCACTGAGCACTGAGCACCCTGAGCACTGAGTACTGAGCACTGAGCAACCTGAGCACTGAGCACCCAGCACCCCGAGTACTGAGCAGGCAGCACGCCGAGCACTGAGCACCCAGCGCCCTGAGCACTGAGCACCCAGCACCCCGAGCACTGAGCTCTGAGCACCCTGAGCACTGAGCACCCAGCACACCGAGTACTGAGCACTGAGCACCCTGAGTACTGAGCACCAAGCACCCTAAGTACTGAGCACTGAGCACCCTGAGTACTGAGCACACAGCACCCTGAGCACTGAGTACCCAGCACCCTGAGTACTGAGCACTGAGAACCCTGATTACTGAGCGCGGAGCACCCTGAGTACTGAGCACCCAGCACCCTGATCACTGAGCACCCAGCACCCTGAGCATTGAGCACCCAGCACCTTGAGTACTGAGCACCGAGCACCCCGAGCACTGAGCACCCAGCACCCTGAGTACTGAGCACCCAGCACCCTGAGCACTGAGCACCCAGCACCCTGAGCACTGAGCACCCAGCAGCCCGAGCACTGATCACCCAGCACCCTGAGTACTGAGCACCCAGCACCCTGAGCACTGAGCACCCAGCACCCTGAGTACTGAGCACCCAGCACCCTGAGTACTGAGCAACCAGCACCCTGAGCACTGAGCACTGAGCACCCAGCACCCTGAGCACTGAGCACTGAACACCCAGCACCCCGAGCACTGAGCACCCAGCACCCCGAGCACTGAGCACCCAGCACCCTGAGCACTGAGCACCCTGTGGACTGAACACCCAGCACCCTGAGCACTGAGCACCCAGCACCCTGAGTATTGAGCACCGATCACCCTGAGCACTGAGCACCCAGCACCCCGAGCACTGAGCACCCAGCACCCTGAGTACTGAGCTCCCAGCACCCCGAGTACTGAGCACCCAGCACCCTGAGCACTGAGCACCCAGCACCCTGAGTACTGAGCACCCAGCACCCTGAGCACTGAGCACCCAGCACCATGAGTACTGCGCACCCAGCACCCCGAGCACTGAGCACCCAGCACCCCAAGAATGAGCACCCAGCACCCCGAGTACTGAGCACCGAGGACCCTGAGCACTGAGTACCAAGCACGCTGAGTACTGAGCACCCAGCACCCTGAACACTGAACATACAGCACCCCGAGCACTGAGCACCCAGCACCCTGAGTACTGAACACCCAGCACCCTGAGTACTGAGCACTGAGTACCCTGAGCACTGAGTACTGAGCACGGAGCACCCCGAGCACTGAGCACCCAGCACCCGGAGTACTGAGCACCCAGCACCCTGAGTACTAAGCACCGAGCACCCTGAGTACTGAGCACCCAGCACCCTGAACACTGAACATACAGCACCCTGAGTACTGAGCACCTCGAGCACTGAGCACCCAGCACCCTGAGTACTGAGCACCGAGCACCCCGAGCACTGAGCACCCAGCACCCCGAGCACTGAGCACCCAGCACCCCGAGCACTGAGCACCCAGCACCCTGAGCACTGAGCACCCAGCACCCTGAGTACTGAGCACCCAGTACCCTGAGCACTGAGTACCCAGCACCCTGAGCACTGAGCACCCAGCGCCCCGAGCACCGAGCACCCTGAGCACTGAGCACCCAGCACCCTGACTACTGAGCACCCAGCACCCTGAGTACTGAACACCCAGCATCCTGAGCACTGAGCACTGAGCACCCTGAGCACTGAGTACTGAGCACTGAGCACCCTGAGCACTGAGCACCCAGCACCCCGAGTACTGAGCACCCAGCACCCCGAGCACTGAGCACCCAGCACCCCGAGCACTGAGCACCCAGCACCCCGAGCACTGAGCACCCAGCACCCCGAGTACTGAGCACTGAGCACCCTGAGTACTGAGCACCCAGCACCCTGAGCACTGAGCACCCAGCACCCCGAGTACTGAGCACTGAGCACCCTGAGTACTGAGCACCCAGCACCCTGAGCACTGAGTACCCAGCAACCTGAGCACTGAGCACCCAGCACCCTGAGCACTGAGCACCCAGCACCCTGAGCACTGAGCACCCAGCACCCTGAGTATTGAGCACTGAGCACCGAGCACCCCGAGCACTGAGCACCCAGCACCCTGAGTACTGAGCACTGAGCACCCAGCACACCGAGCACTGAGCACCCAGCACCCTGAGCACTGAGCACCCAGCACCCTGAGTACTGAGCACCGAGCACCCTGAGTACTGAGCACCCAGCACCCTGAGTACTGAGCACCCAGCACCCTGAGTACTGAGCACCCAGCAACCTGAGCACTGAGCACCCAGCACCCTGAGCACTGAGCACCCAGCATCCTGAGTACTGAGCACCCAGCACCCTGAGCACTGAGCACCCAGCACCCTGAGCACTGAGCACCCAGCACCCTGAGCACTGAGCACCCAGCACCCTGAGTAGTGAGCACCCAACGTACTGAGCACCGAGCACCCCGAGCACTGAGCACCCAGCACCCTGAGTACTGAGCTCCGAGCACCCTGAGCACTGAGCACCCAGCGCCCCGAGCACCGAGCACCCTGAGCACTGAGCACCCAGCACCCTGAGTACTGAGCATACAGCACCCTGAGCAATGAGCACCCTGAGTACTGAGCACCCAGCACCTTGAGCACTGAGCACCTAGCACCCCGAGCACTGAGCACCCAGCACCCGGAGAACTGAGCACCCAGCACCCTGAGTACTAAGCACCTAGCACCCTGAGTACTGAGCACCCAGCACCCTGAGCACTGAATACAAAGCACCCTGAGTACTGAGCACCTCGAGCACTGAGCACAAAGCACCGCGAGCACTGAGCACATAGCACCCCGAGCACTGAGCACCCAGCACCCTGAGTACTGAGCACCCAGCACCCTGAGTACTGAGCACCCAGCACCCTGAGCACTGAGTACCCAGCAACTGAGCACTGAGCACCCAGCACCCTGAGCACTGAGCACACAGCACCCTGAGCACTGAGCACCCAGCACCCTGAGTACTGAGCACTGAGCACCCAGCACCCGAGCACTGAGCACCCAGCACCCTGAGTACTGAGCACCGAGCACCCCGAGTACTGAGCACCCAGCACCCTGAGTACTGAGCTCCAAGCACCCCGAGCACTGAGCACCCAGCACCCTGAGTACTGAGCACATAGCACCCTAAGCAATGAGCACCCTGAGTACTGAGCACCCAGCACCTTGAGCACTGAGCACCGAGCACCCCGAGCACTGAGCACCCAGCACTCGGAGTACTGAGCACCCAGCAACCTGAGTACTAAGCACCGAGCACCCTGAGTACTGAGCACCCAGCACCCTGAGCACTGAACACACAGCACCCTGAGTACTGAGCACCTCGAGCACTGAGCACCCTGCACCCTGAGTACTGAGCACCGAGCACCCCGAGAACTGAGCACCCAGCACTGCGAGCACTGAGCACCCAGCACCCTGAGTACTGAGCACCCAGCACCTCGAGCACTGATCAGCCAGCACCCTGAGTACTGAGAAACCAGCACCCTGAGCACTGAGCCCCCAGCACCCTGAGTACTGAGCACCCAGCACCCTGAGTACTGAGCAACCAGCACCCTGAGCACTGAGCACTGAGCACCCAGCACCCTGAGCACTGAGCACCCAGCACCCCGAGCACTGAGCACCCAGCACCCCGAGCACTGAGCACCCAGCACCCTGAGCACTGAGCACCCTGTGGACTGAACACCCAGCACCCTGAGGACTGAGCACCCAGCACCCTGAGTACTGAGCACTGATCACCCTGAGCACTGAGCACCCAGCACCCCGAGCACTGAACACCCAGCACCCTGAGTACTGAGCTCCCAGCACCCCGAGCACTGAGCACCCAGTACCCTGAGTACTGAGCACCCTGAGTACTGAGCACCGATCACCCTGAGCACTGAGCTCCCAGCACCCTGAGTACTGAGCACCCAGCACCCTGAGCACTGAGCACCCAGCACATTGAGTACTGAGCACCCAGCACCCTGAGCACTGAGCACCCAGCACCCTGAGTACTGAGCACCCAGCACCCTGAACACTGAGCACCCAGCACCCTGAGTACTGATCACCCAGCACCCCGAGCACTGAGCTCCCAGCACCCCGAGAATGAGAACCCAGCACCCTGAGTACTGAGCACCGAGCACCCTGAGCACTGAGCACAAAGCACCCTGAGCACTGAGCACCCAGCACCCTGAGCACTGAGCACCCAGCACCCTGAGCATTGAGCACGCAGCACCCTGAGTAGTGAGCACCCAACGTACTGAGCACCGAGCACCCCGAGCACTGAGCACCCAGCACCCTGAGAACTGAGCACCGATCACCCCGAGCACTGAGCACCCAGCACCCTGAGTACTGAGCTCCGAGCACCCCGAGCACTGAGCACCCAGCGCCCCGAGCACTGAGCACCCAGCACCCTGAGCACTGAGCACCCAGCACCCTGAGTACTGAGCAACCAGCACCCTGAGTACTGAACACCCAGCACCCTGAGCACTGAGCACTGAGCACCCTGAGCACTGAGTACTGAGCACTGAGCAACCTGAGCACTGAGCACCCAGCACCCCGAGTACTGAGCACCCCGCAAGCCGAGCACTGAGCACCCAGCGCCCTGAGCGCTGAGCACCCAGCACCCCGAGCACTGAGCACTGAGCACCCTGAACACTGAGCACCCAGCAAACCGAGTACTGAGCACTGAGCACCCTGAGTACTGAGCACCAAGCACCCTAAGTACTGAGCACTGAGCACCCTGAGTACTGAGCACACAGCACCCTGAGCACTGAGTACCCAGCACCCTGAGTACTGAGCACTGAGAACCCTGATTACTGAGCACGGAGCACCCTGAGTACTGAGCACCCAGCACCCTGATCACTGAGCACCCAGCACCCTGAGCACTGAGCACCCAGCACCTTGAGTACTGAGCAACGAGCACCCCGAGCACTGAGCACCCAGCACCCTGAGTACTGAGCACCCAGCACCCTGAGCACTGAGCACCCAGCACCCTGAGCACTGAGCACCCAGCAGCCCGAGCACTGATCACCCAGCATCCTGAGTACTGAGCACCCAGCACCCTGAGCACTGAGCACCCAGCACCCTGAGTACTGAGCACCCAGCACCCTGAGTAATGAGCAACCAGCACCCTGAGCACTGAGCACTGAGCACCCAGCACCCTGAGCACTGAGCACTGAACACCCAGCACCCCGAGCACTGAGCACCCAGCACCCCAAGCTCTGATCACCCAGCACCCTGAGCACTGAGCACCCTGTGGACTGAACACCCAGCACCCTGAGCACTGAGCACCCAGCACCCTGAGCACTGAGCAGCGATCACCCTGAGCACTGAGCACCCAGCACCCCGAGCACTGAGCACCCAGCACCCTGAGTACTGAGCTCCCAGCACCCCGAGTACTGAGTACCCAGCACCCTGAGCACTGAGCACCCAGCACCCTGAGTACTGAGCACCCAGCACCCTGAGCACTGAACACCCAGCACCATGAGTACTGTGCACCCAGCACCCCGAGCACTGAGCACCCAGCACCCCAAGAATGAGCACCCAGCACCCCGAGTACTGAGCACCGAGCACCCTGAGCACTGAGTACCAAGCACCCTGAGCACTGAGCACCCAGCACCCTGAGTACTGAGCACCCAGCAACCTGAGTACTGAGCACCCAGCACCCTGAGTACTGAACACCCAGCACACTGAGCACTGAGCACTGAGCACCCTGAGCACTGAGTACTGAGCACGGAGCACCCCGAGCACTGAGCACCCAGCACCCGGAGTACTGAGCACCCAGCACCCTGAGTACTAAGCACCGAGCACCCTGAGTACTGAGCACCCAGCATCCTGAACACTGAACATACAGCACCCTGAGTACTGAGCACCTCGAGCACTGAGCACCCAGCACCCTGAGTACTGAGCACCGAGCACCCCGAGCACTGAGCACCCAGCACCCCGAGCACTGAGCACCCAGCACCCCGAGCACTGAGCACCCAGCACCCTGAGCACTGAGCACCCAGCACCCTGAGTACTGAGCACCCAGTACCCTGAGCACTGAGTACCCAGCACCCTGAGCACTGAGCACCCAGCGCCCCGAGCACCGAGCACCCTGAGCACTGAGCACCCAGCACCCTGACTACTGAGCACCCAGCACCCTGAGTACTGAACACCCAGCACCCTGAGCACTGAGCACTGAGCACGCTGAGCACTGAGTACTGAGCACTGAGCACCCTGAGCACTGAGCACCCAGCACCCCGAGTACTGAGCACCCAGCACCCCGAGCACTGAGCACCCAGCACCCCGAGCACTGAGCACCCAGCACCCCGAGCACTGAGCACCCAGCACCCCGAGTACTGAGCACTGAGCACCCTGAGCACTGAGCACCCAGCACCCCGAGTACTCAGCACTGAGCACCCTGAGTACTGAGCACCCAGCACCCTGAGCACTGAGTACCCAGCACCCTGAGCACTGAGCACCCAGCACCCTGAGCACTGAGCACCCAGCACCCTGAGCACTGAGCACCCAGCACCCTGAGTATTGAGCACTGAGCACCGAGCACCCCGAGCACTGAGCACCCAGCACCCTGAGTACTGAGTACTGAGCACCCAGCACACCGAGGACTGAGCACCCAGCACCCTGAGCACTGAGCACCCAGCACCCTGAGTACTGAGCTCCGAGCACCCCGAGCACTGAGCACCCAGCGCCCCGAGCACTGAGCACCCAGCACCCTGAGCACTGAGCACCCAGCACCCTGAGTACTGAGCACCCAGCACCCTGAGTACTGAACACCCAGAACCCTGAGCACTGAGCACTGAGCACCCTGAGCACTGAGTACTGAGCACTGAGCAACCTGAGCACTGAGCACCCAGCACCCCGAGTACTGAGCACCCCGCACGCCGAGCACTGAGCACCCAGCGCCCTGAGCACTGAGCACCCAGCACCCCGAGCACTGAGCACTGAGCACCCTGAACACTGAGCACCCAGCACACCGAGTACTGAGCACTGAGCACCCTGAGTACTGAGCACCAAGCACCCTAAGTACTGAGCACTGAGCACCCTGAGTACTGAGCACACAGCACCCTGAGCACTGAGTACCCAGCACCCTGAGTACTGAGCACTGAGAACCCTGATTACTGAGCACGGAGCACCCTGAGTACTGAGCACCCAGCACCCTGATCACTGAGCACCCAGCACCCTGAGCACTGAGCACCCAGCACCTTGAGTACTGAGCACCGAGCACCCCGAGCACTGAGCACCCAGCACCCTGAGTACTGAGCACCCAGCACCCTGAGCACTGAGCACCCAGCACCCTGAGCACTGAGCACCCAGCAGCCCGAGCACTGATCACCCAGCATCCTGAGTACTGAGCACCAGCACCCTGAGCACTGAGCACCCAGCACCCTGAGTACTGAGCACCCAGCACCCTGAGTAATGAGCAAAAAGCACCCTGAGCACTGAGCACTGAGCACCCAGCACCCTGAGCACTGAGCACTGAACACCCAGCACCCCGAGCACTGAGCACCCAGCACCCCAAGCACTGATCACCCAGCACCCTGAGCACTGAGCACCCTGTGGACTGAACACCCAGCACCCTGAGCACTGAGCACCCAGCACCCTGAGTACTGAGCACCGATCACCCTGAGCACTGAGCACCCAGCACCCCGAGCACTGAGCACCCAGCACCCTGAGTACTGAGCTCCCAGCACCCCGAGTACTGAGTACCCAGCACCCTGAGCACTGAGCACCCAGCACCCTGAGTACTGAGCACCCAGCACCCTGAGCACTGAGCACCCAGCACCATGAGTACTGTGCACCCAGCACCCCGAGCACTGAGCACCCAGCACCCCAAGAATGAGCACCCAGCACCCCGAGTACTGAGCACCGAGCACCCTGATTACTGAGTACCAAGCACCCTGAGCACTGAGCACCCAGCACCCTGAGTACTGAGCACACAGCACCCTGAGTACTGAGCACCCAGCACCCTGAGCACTGAGCACCGAGCACCCCGAGTACTGAGCACCCAGCAACCTGAGTACTGAGCACCCAGCACCCTGAGTACTGAACACCCAGCACCCTGAGCACTGAGCACTGAGCACCCTGAGCACTGTGTACTGAGCACGGAGCACCCCGAGCACTGAGCACCCAGCACCCGGAGTACTGAGCACCCAGCACCCTGAGTACTAAGCACCGAGCACCCTGAGTACTGAGCACCCAGCACCCTGAACACTGAACATACAGCACCCTGAGTACTGAGCACCTCGAGCACTGAGCACCCAGCACCCTGAGTACTGAGCACAGAGCACCCCGAGCACTGAGCACCCAGCACCCCGAGCACTGAGCACCCAGCACCCCGAGCACTGAGCACCCAGCACCCTGAGCACTGAGCACCCAGCACCCTGAGTACTGAGCACCCAGTACCCTGAGCACTGAGTACCCAGCACCCTGAGCACTGAGCACCCAGCGCCCCGAGCACCGAGCACCCTGAGCACTGAGCACCCAGCACCCTGACTACTGAGCACCCAGCACCCTGAGTACTGAACACCCAGCACCCTGAGCACTGAGCACTGAGCACGCTGAGCACTGAGTACTGAGCACTGAGCACCCTGAGCACTGAGCACCCAGCACCCCGAGTACTGAGCACCCAGCACCCCGAGCACTGAGCACCCAGCACCCCGAGCACTGAGCACCCAGCACCCCGAGCACTGAGCACCCAGCACCCCGAGTACTGAGCACTGAGCACCCTGAGCACTGAGCACCCAGCACCCCGAGTACTCAGCACTGAGCACCCTGAGTACTGAGCACCCAGCACCCTGAGCACTGAGTACCCAGCACCCTGAGCACTGAGCACCCAGCACCCTGAGCACTGAGCACCCAGCACCCTGAGCACTGAGCACCCAGCACCCTGAGTATTGAGCACTGAGCACCGAGCACCCCGAGCACTGAGCACCCAGCACCCTGAGTACTGAGTACTGAGCACCCAGCACACCGAGGACTGAGCACCCAGCACCCTGAGCACTGAGCACCCAGCACCCTGAGTACTGAGCACCGAGCACCCTGAGTACTGAGCACCCAGCACCCTGAGTACTGAGCACCCAGCACCCTGAGTACTGAGCACCCAGCAACCTGAGCACTGAGCACCCAGCACCCTGAGCACTGAGCACCCAGCATCCTGAGTACTGAGCACCCAGCACCCTGAGCACTGAGCACCCAGCACCCTGAGCACTGAGCACCCAGCACCCTGAGCACTGAGCACCCAGCACCCTGAGTAGTGAGCACCCAACGTACTGAGCACCGAGCACCCCGAGCACTGAGCACCCAGCACCCTGAGTACTGAGCTCCGAGCACCCTGAGCACTGAGCACCCAGCGCCCCGAGCACCGAGCACCCTGAGCATTGAGCACCCAGCACCCTGAGTACTGAGCATACAGCACCCTGAGCAATGAGCACCCTGAGTACTGAGCACCCAGCACCTTGAGCACTGAGCACCTAGCACCCCGAGCACTGAGCACCCAGCACCCGGAGTACTGAGCAGCCACCACCCTGAGTACTAAGCATTTAGCACCCTGAGTACTGAGCACCCAGCACCCTGAGCACTGAATACAAAGCACCCTGAGTACTGAGCACCTCGAGCACTGAGCACCCAGCACCGCGAGCACTGAGCACATAGCACCCCGAGCACTGAGCACCCAGCACCCTGAGTACTGAGCACCCAGCACCCTGAGTACTGAGCACCCAGCACCCTGAGCACTGAGTACCCAGCACCTGAGCACTGAGCACCCAGCACCCTGAGCACTGAGCACACAGCACCCTGAGCACTGAGCAACCAGCACCCTGAGTACTGAGCACTGAGCACCCAGCACCCGAGCACTGAGCACCCAGCACCCTGAATACTGAGCACCGAGCACCCCGAGTACTGAGCACCCAGCACCCTGAGTACTGAGCTCCGAGCACCCCGAGCACTGAGCACCCAGCACCCTGAGTACTGAGCACATAGCACCCTAAGCAATGAGCACCCTGAGTACTGAGCACCCAGCACCTTGAGCACTGAGCACCGAGCACCCCGAGCACTGAGCACCCAGCACCCGGAGTACTGAGCACCCAGCACCCTGAGTACTAAGCACCGAGCACCCTGAGTACTGAGCACCCAGAACCCTGAGCACTGAACACACAGCACACTGAGTACTGAGCACCTCGAGCACTGAGCACCCAGCACCCTGAGTACTGAGCACCAAGCACCCCGAGAACTGAGCACCCAGCACTGCGAGCACTGAGCACCCAGCACCCTGAGTACTGAGCACCCAGCACCCCGAGCACTGATCACCCAACACCCTGAGTACTGAGCACCCAGCACCCTGAGCACTGAGCACCCAGCACCCTGAGTACTGAGCAACCAGCACCCTGAGCACTGAGCACTGAGCACCCAGCACCCTGAGCAATGAGCAATCAGCACCCCGAGCACTGAGCACCCAGCACCCCGAGCACTGAGCACCCAGCACCCTGAGCACTGAGCACCCTGTGGACTGAACACCCAGCACCCTGAGCACTGAGCACCCAGCACCCTGAGTACTGAGCACTGATCACCCCGAGCACTGAGCACCCAGTACCCTGAGTACTGAGCACCCTGAGTACTGAGCACCGATCACCCTGAGCACTGAGCTCCCAGCACCCTGAGTACTGAGCACCCAGCACCCTGAGCACTGAGCACCAAGCACCCTGAGTACTGAGCACCCAGCACCCTGAGCACTGAGCACCCAGCACCCTGAGTACTGAGCACCCAGCACCCTGAGCACTGAGCACCCAGCACCCTGAGTACTGATCACCCAGCACCCCGAGCACTGAGCTCCCAGCACCCCGAGAATGAGCACCCAGCACCCCGAGTACTGAGCACCGAGCACCCTGAGCACTGAGTACCCAGCACCCTGAGCACTGAGCACCCAGCACCCTGAGTACTGAGCACCCAGCCCCCTGAGCACTGAGCACCGAGCACCCCGAGTACTGAGCACCCAGCCCCCTGAGTACTGAGCACCCAGCACCCTGAATACTGAACACCCAGCACCCTGAGCACTGAGCACTGAGCACCCTGAGCACTGAGTACTGAGCACCGAGCACCCCGAGCACTGAGCACCCAGCACCCGGAGTACTGAGCACCCAGCACCCTGAGTACTAAGCACCGAGCACCCTGAGTACTGAGCACCAAGCACCCTGAACACTGAACATACAGCACCCTGAGCAATGAGCACCCAGCACCCTGAGTACTGAGCACTGACCACCTAGCACCCCGAGTACTGAGCACCCAGCACCCTGAGTACTGAGCACTGAGCACCCAGCACCCCGAGCACTGAGCACCCAGCACCCTGAGCACTGAGCACCCAGCACCCTGAGCACTGAGCACCCAGCACCCTGAGTACTCAGCACTGACCACCTAGCACCCCGAGTACTGAGCACCCAGCACCCTGAGTACTGAGCACTGAGCACCCAGCACCCCGAGCACTGAGCACCCAGCACCCTGAGCACTGAGCACCCAGCACCCGAGTACTGAGCACCCAGCACCCTGAGTACTGAGCACCCAGCACCCTGAGTACTGAGCACCCAGTACCCCGAGTACTGAGCACCCAACACCCTGAGTACTGAGCACCCAGCACCCTGAGCACTGAGCACCCAGCACCCTGAGCACTGAGCACCCAGCACCCTGAGTACTGAGCACCCAGCACCCTGAGCACTGAGCACCCAGCACCCTGAGCACTGAGCACCCAGCACCCTGAGCACTGAGCACACAGCACCCTGAGCACTGAGCACTGAGCACCCAGCACCCTGAGCACTGAGCAATCAGCACCCCGAGCACTGAGCACCCAGCACCCCGAGCACTGAGCACCCAGCACCCTGAGCACTGAGCACCCTGTGGACTGAACACCCAGCACCCTGAGCACTGAGTACCCAGCACCCTGAGTACTGAGCACTGATCACCCTGAGCACTGAGCACCCAGCACCCCGAGCACTGAGCACCCAGCACCCTGAGTACTGAGCTCCCAGCACCCCGAGCACTGAGCACCCAGTACCCTGAGTACTGAGCACCCTGAGTACTGAGCACCGATCACCCTGAGCACTGAGCTCCCAGCACCCTGAGTACTGAGCACCCAGCAACCTGAGCACTGAGCAGCAAGCACCCTGAGTACTGAGCACCCAGCACCCTGAGCACTGAGCACACAGCACCCTGAGTACTGAGCACAAAGCACCCTGAGCACTGAGCACCCAGCACCCTGAGTACTGATCACCCAGCACCCCGAGCACTGAGCTCCCAGCACCCCGAGAATGAGCACCCAGCACCCCGAGTACTGAGCACCGAGCACCCTGAGCACTGAGTACCCAGCACCATGAGCACTGAGCACCCAGCACCCTGAGTACTGAGGACCCAGCACCCTGAGCACTGAGCACCGAGCACCCCGAGTACTGAGCACCCAGCCCCCTGAGTACTGAGCACCCAGCACCCTGAGTACTGAACACCCTGCACCCTGAGCACTGAGCACTGAGCACCCTGAGCACTGAGTACTGAGCACCGAGCACCCCGAGCACTGAGCACCCAGCACCCGGAGTACTGAGCACCCAGCACCCTGAGTACTAAGCACCGAGCACCCTGAGTACTGAGCACCAAGCACCCTGAACACTGAACATACAGCACCCTGAGCAATGAGCACCCAGCACCCTGAGTACTGAGCACTGACCACCTAGCACCCCGAGTACTGAGCACCCAGCACCCTGAGTACTGAGCACTGAGCACCCAGCACCCCGAGCACTGAGCACCCAGCACCGTGAGCACTGAGCACCCAGCACCCTGAGCACTGAGCACCCAGCACCCTGAGTACTGAGCACTGACCACCTAGCACCCCGAGTACTGAGCACCCAGCACCCTGAGTACTGAGCACTGAGCACCCAGCACCCCGAGCACTGAGCACCCAGCACCCTGCGCACTGAGCACCCAGCACCCGAGTACTGAGCACCCAGCACCCTGAGTACTGAGCACCCAGCACCCTGAGTACTGAGCACCAAGTACCCCGAGTACTGAACACCCAACACCCTGAGTACTGAGCACCCAGCACCCTGAGCACTGAGCACCCAGCACCCTGAGCACTGAGCACCCAGCACCCTGAGTACTGAGCACCCAGCACCCTGAGCACTGAGCACCCAGCACCCTGAGCACTGAGCACCCAGCACCCTGAGCACTGAGCACACAGCACCCTGAGTACTGAGCACCCAGGACCCTGAGTACTGAGCACTGAGCACGCAGCACCCTGAACACTGAGCACCCAGCACCCTGAGTACTGAGCACTGAGCACCCAGCACCCCGAGCACTGAGCACAAAGCACCCTGAGCACTGAGCACCAAGCACCCGACTACTGAGCACCCAGCACAATGAGTACTGAGCACCCAGCACCCTGAATACTGAGCACTCAGCACCCCGAGTACTGAGCACCCAGCACCCTGAGTACTGAGCATCAAGCACCCTAAGTACTGAGCACTGAGCACCCTGAGTACTGAGCACACAGCACCCTGAGCACTGAGTACCCAGCACCCTGAGCACTGAGCACCCAGCACCTTGAGTACTGAGCACCGAGCACCCCGAGCACTGAGCACCCAGCACCCTGAGCACTGAGCACCCAGCACCCTGAGTACTGAACACCCAGTACCCTGAGCACTGAGTACCCAGCACCCTGAGCACTGAGCACCCAGCGCCCCGAGCACCGAGCACCCTGAGCACTGAGCACCCAGCACCCTGACTACTGAGCACCCAGCACCCTGAGTACTGAACACCCAGCACCCTGAGCACTGAGCACCCAGCACCCTGAGTACTGAGCACTGATCACCCCGAGCACTGAGCACCCAGTACCCTGAGTACTGAGCACCCTGAGTACTGAGCACCGATCACCCTGAGCACTGAGCTCCCAGCACCCTGAGTACTGAGCACCCAGCACCCTGAGCACTGAGCACCAAGCACCCTGAGTACTGAGCACCCAGCACCCTGAGCACTGAGCACCCAGCACCCTGAGTACTGAGCACCCAGCACCCTGAGCACTGAGCACCCAGCACCCTGAGTACTGATCACCCAGCACCCCGAGCACTGAGCTCCCAGCACCCCGAGAATGAGCACCCAGCACCCCGAGTACTGAGCACCGAGCACCCTGAGCACTGAGTACCCAGCACCCTGAGCACTGAGCACCCAGCACCCTGAGTACTGAGCACCCAGCCCCCTGAGCACTGAGCACCGAGCACCCCGAGTACTGAGCACCCAGCCCCCTGAGTACTGAGCACCCAGCACCCTGAATACTGAACACCCAGCACCCTGAGCACTGAGCACTGAGCACCCTGAGCACTGAGTACTGAGCACCGAGCACCCCGAGCACTGAGCACCCAGCACCCGGAGTACTGAGCACCCAGCACCCTGAGTACTAAGCACCGAGCACCCTGAGTACTGAGCACCAAGCACCCTGAACACTGAACATACAGCACCCTGAGCAATGAGCACCCAGCACCCTGAGTACTGAGCACTGACCACCTAGCACCCCGAGTACTGAGCACCCAGCACCCTGAGTACTGAGCACTGAGCACCCAGCACCCCGAGCACTGAGCACCCAGCACCCTGAGCACTGAGCACCCAGCACCCTGAGCACTGAGCACCCAGCACCCTGAGTACTCAGCACTGACCACCTAGCACCCCGAGTACTGAGCACCCAGCACCCTGAGTACTGAGCACTGAGCACCCAGCACCCCGAGCACTGAGCACCCAGCACCCTGAGCACTGAGCACCCAGCACCCGAGTACTGAGCACCCAGCACCCTGAGTACTGAGCACCCAGCACCCTGAGTACTGAGCACCCAGTACCCCGAGTACTGAGCACCCAACACCCTGAGTACTGAGCACCCAGCACCCTGAGCACTGAGCACCCAGCACCCTGAGCACTGAGCACCCAGCACCCTGAGTACTGAGCACCCAGCACCCTGAGCACTGAGCACCCAGCACCCTGAGCACTGAGCACCCAGCACCCTGAGCACTGAGCACACAGCACCCTGAGCACTGAGCACTGAGCACCCAGCACCCTGAGCACTGAGCAATCAGCACCCCGAGCACTGAGCACCCAGCACCCCGAGCACTGAGCACCCAGCACCCTGAGCACTGAGCACCCTGTGGACTGAACACCCAGCACCCTGAGCACTGAGTACCCAGCACCCTGAGTACTGAGCACTGATCACCCTGAGCACTGAGCACCCAGCACCCCGAGCACTGAGCACCCAGCACCCTGAGTACTGAGCTCCCAGCACCCCGAGCACTGAGCACCCAGTACCCTGAGTACTGAGCACCCTGAGTACTGAGCACCGATCACCCTGAGCACTGAGCTCCCAGCACCCTGAGTACTGAGCACCCAGCAACCTGAGCACTGAGCAGCAAGCACCCTGAGTACTGAGCACCCAGCACCCTGAGCACTGAGCACACAGCACCCTGAGTACTGAGCACAAAGCACCCTGAGCACTGAGCACCCAGCACCCTGAGTACTGATCACCCAGCACCCCGAGCACTGAGCTCCCAGCACCCCGAGAATGAGCACCCAGCACCCCGAGTACTGAGCACCGAGCACCCTGAGCACTGAGTACCCAGCACCATGAGCACTGAGCACCCAGCACCCTGAGTACTGAGGACCCAGCACCCTGAGCACTGAGCACCGAGCACCCCGAGTACTGAGCACCCAGCCCCCTGAGTACTGAGCACCCAGCACCCTGAGTACTGAACACCCTGCACCCTGAGCACTGAGCACTGAGCACCCTGAGCACTGAGTACTGAGCACCGAGCACCCCGAGCACTGAGCACCCAGCACCCGGAGTACTGAGCACCCAGCACCCTGAGTACTAAGCACCGAGCACCCTGAGTACTGAGCACCAAGCACCCTGAACACTGAACATACAGCACCCTGAGCAATGAGCACCCAGCACCCTGAGTACTGAGCACTGACCACCTAGCACCCCGAGTACTGAGCACCCAGCACCCTGAGTACTGAGCACTGAGCACCCAGCACCCCGAGCACTGAGCACCCAGCACCGTGAGCACTGAGCACCCAGCACCCTGAGCACTGAGCACCCAGCACCCTGAGTACTGAGCACTGACCACCTAGCACCCCGAGTACTGAGCACCCAGCACCCTGAGTACTGAGCACTGAGCACCCAGCACCCCGAGCACTGAGCACCCAGCACCCTGCGCACTGAGCACCCAGCACCCGAGTACTGAGCACCCAGCACCCTGAGTACTGAGCACCCAGCACCCTGAGTACTGAGCACCAAGTACCCCGAGTACTGAACACCCAACACCCTGAGTACTGAGCACCCAGCACCCTGAGCACTGAGCACCCAGCACCCTGAGCACTGAGCACCCAGCACCCTGAGTACTGAGCACCCAGCACCCTGAGCACTGAGCACCCAGCACCCTGAGCACTGAGCACCCAGCACCCTGAGCACTGAGCACACAGCACCCTGAGTACTGAGCACCCAGGACCCTGAGTACTGAGCACTGAGCACGCAGCACCCTGAACACTGAGCACCCAGCACCCTGAGTACTGAGCACTGAGCACCCAGCACCCCGAGCACTGAGCACAAAGCACCCTGAGCACTGAGCACCAAGCACCCGACTACTGAGCACCCAGCACAATGAGTACTGAGCACCCAGCACCCTGAATACTGAGCACTCAGCACCCCGAGTACTGAGCACCCAGCACCCTGAGTACTGAGCATCAAGCACCCTAAGTACTGAGCACTGAGCACCCTGAGTACTGAGCACACAGCACCCTGAGCACTGAGTACCCAGCACCCTGAGCACTGAGCACCCAGCACCTTGAGTACTGAGCACCGAGCACCCCGAGCACTGAGCACCCAGCACCCTGAGCACTGAGCACCCAGCACCCTGAGTACTGAACACCCAGTACCCTGAGCACTGAGTACCCAGCACCCTGAGCACTGAGCACCCAGCGCCCCGAGCACCGAGCACCCTGAGCACTGAGCACCCAGCACCCTGACTACTGAGCACCCAGCACCCTGAGTACTGAACACCCAGCACCCTGAGCACTGAGCACTGAGCACCCTGAGCACTGAGTACTGAGCACTGAGCACCCTGAGCACTGAGCACCCAGCACCCCGAGTACTGAGCACCCAGCACCCCGAGCACTGAGCACCCAGCACCCCGAGCACTGAGCACCCAGCACCCCGAGCACTGAGCACCCAGCACCCCGAGTACTGAGCACTGAGCACCCTGAGCACTGAGCACCCAGCACCCCGAGTACTCAGCACTGAGCACCCTGAGTACTGAGCACCCAGCACCCTGAGCACTGAGTACCCAGCACCCTGAGCACTGAGCACCCAGCACCCTGAGCACTGAGCACCCAGCACCCTGAGCACTGAGCACCCAGCACCCTGAGTATTGAGCACTGAGCACCGAGCACCCCGAGCACTGAGCACCCAGCACCCTGAGTACTGAGTACTGAGCACCCAGCACACCGAGGACTGAGCACCCAGCACCCTGAGCACTGAGCACCCAGCACCCTGAGTACTGAGCACCGAGCACCCTGAGTACTGAGCACCCAGCACCCTGAGTACTGAGCACCCAGCAACCTGAGTACTGAGCACCCAGCAACCTGAGCACTGAGCACCCAGCACCCTGAGCACTGAGCACCCAGCATCCTGAGTACTGAGCACCCAGCACCCTGAGCACTGAGCACCCAGCACCCTGAGCACTGAGCACCCAGCACCCTGAGCACTGAGCACCCAGCACCCTGAGTAGTGAGCACCCAACGTACTGAGCACCGAGCACCCCGAGCACTGAGCACCCAGCACCCTGAGTACTGAGCTCCGAGCACCCTGAGCACTGAGCACCCAGCGCCCCGAGCACCGAGCACCCTGAGCATTGAGCACCCAGCACCCTGAGTACTGAGCATACAGCACCCTGAGCAATGAGCACCCTGAGTACTGAGCACCCAGCACCTTGAGCACTGAGCACCTAGCACCCCGAGCACTGAGCACCCAGCACCCGGAGTACTGAGCAGCCACCACCCTGAGTACTAAGCATTTAGCACCCTGAGTACTGAGCACCCAGCACCCTGAGCACTGAATACAAAGCACCCTGAGTACTGAGCACCTCGAGCACTGAGCACCCAGCACCGCGAGCACTGAGCACATAGCACCCCGAGCACTGAGCACCCAGCACCCTGAGTACTGAGCACCCAGCACCCTGAGTACTGAGCACCCAGCACCCTGAGCACTGAGTACCCAGCACCTGAGCACTGAGCACCCAGCACCCTGAGCACTGAGCACACAGCACCCTGAGCACTGAGCAACAAGCACCCTGAGTACTGAGCACTGAGCACCCAGCACCCGAGCACTGAGCACCCAGCACCCTGAATACTGAGCACCGAGCACCCCGAGTACTGAGCACCCAGCACCCTGAGTACTGAGCTCCGAGCACCCCGAGCACTGAGCACCCAGCACCCTGAGTACTGAGCACATAGCACCCTAAGCAATGAGCACCCTGAGTACTGAGCACCCAGCACCTTGAGCACTGAGCACCGAGCACCCCGAGCACTGATCACCCAGCACCCGGAGTACTGAGCACCCAGCACCCTGAGTACTAAGCACCGAGCACCCTGAGTACTGAGCACCCAGAACCCTGAGCACTGAACACACAGCACCCTGAGTACTGAGCACCTCGAGCACTGAGCACCCAGCACCCTGAGTACTGAGCACCAAGCACCCCGAGAACTGAGCACCCAGCACCGCGAGCACTGAGCACCCAGCACCCTGAGTACTGAGCACCCAGCACCCCGAGCACTGATCACCCAACACCCTGAGTACTGAGCACCCAGCACCCTGAGCACTGAGCACCCAGCACCCTGAGTACTGAGCAACCAGCACCCTGAGCACTGAGCACTGAGCACCCAGCACCCTGAGCACTGAGCAATCAGCACCCTGAGCACTGAGCACCCAGCACCCCGAGCACTGAGCACCCAGCACCCTGAGCACTGAGCACCCTGTGGACTGAACACCCAGCACCCTGAGCACTGAGCACCCAGCACCCTGAGTACTGAGCACTGATCACCCCGAGCACTGAGCACCCAGCACTCCGAGCACTGAGCACCCAGCACCCTGAGTACTGAGCTCCCAGCACCCCGAGCACTGAGCACCCAGTACCCTGAGTACTGAGCACCCTGAGTACTGAGCACCGATTACCCTGAGCACTGAGCTCCCAGCACCCTGAGTACTGAGCACCCAGCACCCTGAGCACTGAGCACCAAGCACCCTGAGTACTGAGCACCCAGCACCGCGAGCACTGAGCACCCAGCACCCTGAGTACTGAGCACCCAGCACCCCGAGCACTGATCACCCAACACCCTGAGTACTGAGCACCCAGCACCCTGAGCACTGAGCACCCAGCACCCTGAGTACTGAGCAACCAGCACCCTGAGCACTGAGCACTGAGCACCCAGCACCCTGAGCACTGAGCAATCAGCACCCTGAGCACTGAGCACCCAGCACCCCGAGCACTGAGCACCCAGCACCCTGAGCACTGAGCACCCTGTGGACTGAACACCCAGCACCCTGAGCACTGAGCACCCAGCACCCTGAGTACTGAGCACTGATCACCCCGAGCACTGAGCACCCAGCACTCCGAGCACTGAGCACCCAGCACCCTGAGTACTGAGCTCCCAGCACCCCGAGCACTGAGCACCCAGTACCCTGAGTACTGAGCACCCTGAGTACTGAGCACCGATTACCCTGAGCACTGAGCTCCCAGCACCCTGAGTACTGAGCACCCAGCACCCTGAGCACTGAGCACCAAGCACCCTGAGTACTGAGCACCCAGCACCCTGAGCACTGAGCACCCAGCACCCTGAGTACTGAGCACCCAGCACCCTGAGCACTGAGCACCCAGCACCCTGAGTACTGATCACCCAGCACCCCGAGCACTGAGCTCCCAGCACCCCGAGAATGAGCACCCAGCACCCCGAGTACTGAGCACCGAGCACCCTGAGCACTGAGTACCCAGCACCCTGAGCACTGAGCACCCAGCACCCTGAGTACTGAGCACCCAGCACCCTGAGTACTGAGCACCCAGCCCCCTGAGCACTGAGCACCGAGCACCCCGAGTACTGAGCACCCAGCCCCCTGAGTACTGAGCACCCAGCACCCTGAGTACTGAACACCCAGCACCCTGAGCACTGAGCACTGAGCACCCTGAGCACTGAGTACTGAGCACCGAGCACCCCGAGCACTGAGCACCCAGCACCCGGAGTACTGAGCACCCAGCACCCTGAGTACTAAGCACCGAGCACCCTGAGTACTGAGCACCAAGCACCCTGAACACTGAACATACAGCACCCTGAGCAATGAGCACCCAGCACCCTGAGTACTGAGCACTGACCACCTAGCACCCCGAGTACTGAGCACCCAGCACCCTGAGTACTGAGCACTGAGCACCCAGCACCCCGAGCACTGAGCACCCAGCACCCTGAGCACTGAGCACCCAGCACCCTGAGCACTGAGCACCCAGCACCCTGAGTACTCAGCACTGACCACCTAGCACCCCGAGTACTGAGCACCCAGCACCCTGAGTACTGAGCACTGAGCACCCAGCACCCCGAGCACTGAGCACCCAGCACCCTGAGCACTGAGCACCCAGCACCCGAGTACTGAGCACCCAGCACCCTGAGTACTGAGCACCCAGCACCCTGAGTACTGAGCACCCAGTACCCCGAGTACTGAGCACCCAACACCCTGAGTACTGAGCACCCAGCACCCTGAGTACTGAGCACCCAGCACCCTGAGCACTGAGCACCCAGCACCCTGAGTACTGAGCACCCAGCACCCTGAGCACTGAGCACCCAGCACCCTGAGCACTGAGCACCCAGCACCCTGAGCACTGAGCACACAGCACCCTGAGCACTGAGCACTGAGCACCCAGCACCCTGAGCACTGAGCAATCAGCACCCCGAGCACTGAGCACCCAGCACCCCGAGCACTGAGCACCCAGCACCCTGAGCACTGAGCACCCTGTGGACTGAACACCCAGCACCCTGAGCACTGAGTACCCAGCACCCTGAGTACTGAGCACTGATCACCCTGAGCACTGAGCACCCAGCACCCCGAGCACTGAGCACCCAGCACCCTGAGTACTGAGCTCCCAGCACCCCGAGCACTGAGCACCCAGTACCCTGAGTACTGAGCACCCTGAGTACTGAGCACCGATCACCCTGAGCACTGAGCTCCCAGCACCCTGAGTACTGAGCACCCAGCACCCTGAGCACTGAGCAGCAAGCACCCTGAGTACTGAGCACCCAGCACCCTGAGCACTGAGCACACAGCACCCTGAGTACTGAGCACCCAGCACCCTGAGCACTGAGCACCCAGCACCCTGAGTACTGATCACCCAGCACCCCGAGCACTGAGCTCCCAGCACCCCGAGAATGAGCACCCAGCACCCGGAGTACTGAGCACCGAGCACGCTGAGCACTGAGTACCCAGCACCATGAGCAATGAGCACCCAGCACCCTGAGTACTGAGGACCCAGCACCCTGAGCACTGAGCACCGAGCATCCCGAGTACTGAGCACCCAGCCCCCTGAGTACTGAGCACCCAGCACCCTGAGTACTGAACACCCTGCACCCTGAGCACTGAGCACTGAGCACCCTGAGCACTGAGTACTGAGCACCGAGCACCCCGAGCACTGAGCACCCAGCACCCGGAGTACTGAGCACCCAGCACCCTGAGTACTATGCACCGAGCACCCTGAGTACTGAGCACCAAGCACCCTGAACACTGAACATACAGCACCCTGAGCAATGAGCACCCAGCACCCTGAGTACTGAGCACTGACCACCTAGCACCCCGAGAACTGAGTACTGAGCACCCAGCACCCCGAGCACTGAGCACCCAGCACCGTGAGCACTGAGCACCCAGCACCCTGAGCACTGAGCACCCAGCACCCTGAGTACTGAGCACTGACCACCTAGCACCCCGAGTACTGAGCACCCAGCACCCTGAGTACTGAGCACTGAGCACCCAGCACCCCGAGCACTGAGCACCCAGCACCCTGCGCACTGAGCACCCAGCACCCGAGTATTGAGCACCCAGCACCCTGAGTACTGAGCACCCAGCACCCTGAGTACTGAGCACCCAGTACCCCGAGTACTGAACACCCAACACCCTGAGTACTGAGCACCCAGCACCCTGAGCACTGAGCACCCAGCACCCTGAGCACTGAGCACCCAGCACCCTGAGTACTGAGCACCCAGCACCCTGAGCACTGAGCACCCAGCACCCTGAGCACTGAGCACCCAGCACCCTGAGCACTGAGCACACAGCACCCTGAGTACTGAGCACCCAGGACCCTGAGTACTGAGCACTGAGCACGCAGCACCCTGAACACTGAGCACCCAGCACCCTGAGTACTGAGCACTGAGCACCCAGCACCCCGAGCACTGAGCACAAAGCACCCTGAGCACTGAGCACCAAGCACCCGACTACTGAGCACCCAGCACAATGAGTACTGAGCACCCAGCACCCTGAATACTGAGCACTCAGCACCCCGAGTACTGAGCACCCAGCACCCTGAGTACTGAGCATCAAGCACCCTAAGTACTGAGCACTGAGCACCCTGAGTACTGAGCACACAGCACCCTGAGCACTGAGTACCCAGCACCCTGAGCACTGAGCACCCAGCACCTTGAGTACTGAGCACCGAGCACCCCGAGCACTGAGCACCCAGCACCCTGAGTACTGAGCACCCAGCACCCTGAGCACTGAGCACCCAGCACCCTGAGCACTGAGCACCCAGCAGCCCGGGCACTGATCACCCAGCACCCTGAGTAATGAGCACCCAGCACCCTGAGCACTGAGCACCCAGCACCCTGAGTACTGAGCACCCAGCACCCTGAGTACTGAGCAACCAGCACCCTGAGCACTGAGCACTGAGCACCCAGCACCCTGAGCACTGAGCACTGAACACCCAGCACCCCGAGCACTGAGCACCCAGCACCCCAAGAATGAGCACCCAGCACCCCGAGTACTGAGCACCGAGCACCCTGAGCACTGAGTACCCAGCACTCTGAGCACAGAGCACCCAGCACCCTGAGTACTGAGCACCCAGCACCCTGAGTACTGAGCACCCAGCACCCTGAGCACTGAGCACCGAGCACCCCGAGTACTGAGCACCCAGCAACCTGAGTACTGAACACCCAGCACCCTGTGCACTGAGCACTGAGCACCCTGAGCACTGAGTACTGAGCACCGAGCACCCCGAGCACTGAGCACCCAGCACCCGGAGTACTGAGCACCCAGCACCCTGAGTACTAAGCACCAAGCACCCTGAACACTGAACATACAGCACCCTGAGTACTGAGCACCTCGAGCACTGAGCACCCAGCACCCTGAGTACTGAGCACCGAGCACCCCGAGCACTGAGCACCCAGCACCCCGAGCACTGAGCACCCAGCACCCCGAGCACTGAGCACCCAGCACCCTGAGCACTGAGCACAGAGCACCCTGAGTACTGAGCACCCAGCACCCTGAGCACTGAGCACCCAGCACCCTGAGCACTGAGCACCCTGTGGACTGAACACCCAGCAACCTGAGCACTGAGCATCCAGCACCCTGAGTACTGAGCACCGATCAACCTGAGCACTGAGCACCCAGCACCCTGAGTACTGAGCACCCAGCACCCTGAGCACTGAGCACCCAGCACCCTGAGTACTGCGCACCCAGCACCCCGAGTACTGAGCACCCAGCACCCTGAGCACTGAGCACCCAGCACCCTGAGTACTGAGCACCCAGCACCCTGAGCACTGAGCACCCAGCACCCTGAGTACTGCGCACCCAGCACCCCGAGCACTGAGCACCCAGCACCCCAAGAATGAGCACCCAGCACCCCGAGTACTGAGCACCGAGCACCCTGAGCACTGAGTACCCAGCACCCTGAGCACAGAGCACCCAGCACCCTGAGTACTGAGCACCCAGCACCCTGAGTACTGAGCACCCAGCACCCTGAGCACTGAGCACCGAGCACCCCGAGTACTGAGCACCCAGCAACCTGAGTACTGAACACCCAGCACCCTGTGCACTGAGCACTGAGCACCCTGAGCACTGAGTACTGAGCACCGAGCACCCCGAGCACTGAGCACCCAGCACCCGGAGTACTGAGCACCCAGCACCCTGAGTACTAAGCACCGAGCACCCTGAGTACTGAGCACCCAGCACCCTGAACACTGAACATACAGCACCCTGAGTACTGAGCACCTCGAGCACTGAGCACCCAGCACCCTGAGTACTGAGCACCGAGCACCCCGAGCACTGAGCACCCAGCACCCCGAGCACTGAGCACCCAGCACCCCGAGCACTGAGCACCCAGCACCCTGAGCACTGAGCACCCAGCACCCTGAGTACTGAGCACCCAGCACCCTGAGCACTGAGTACCCAGCACCCTGAGCACTGAGCACCCAGCACCCTGAGCACTGAGCACCCGGCACCCTGAGCACTGAGCACCCAGCACCCTGAGCACTGAGCACCCAGCACCCTGAGTACTGAGCACCCAGCACCCTGAGCACTGAGTACCCAGCACCCTGAGCACTGAGTACCCAGCACCCTGAGTACTGAGCACCGAGCACCCCGAGCACTGAGGGCCCAGCATACTGAGCACTGAGCACCCTGAGGACTGAGCACCCAGCACCCTTAGCACTGAGCACCCAGCACCCTGAGTACTGAGCACTGATCACCCTGAGCACTGAGCACCCAGAACCCCGAGCACTGAGCAACCAGCACCCTGAGTTCTGAGCACCCAGCACCCCGAGCACTGAGCACACAGCACCCTGAGTACTGAGCACCCTGAGTACTGAGCAAAGATCACACTGAGCACTGAGCTCACAGCACCCTGAGTACTGAGCACCCAGCACCCTGAGCACTGAGCACCCAGCACCCTGAGTACTGAGCACCCAGCACCCTGAGCACCCAGCACCCTGAGTACTGAGCACCCAGCACCCTGAGCACTGAGCACCCAGCACCCTGAGTACTGAGCACCCAGCACCCTGAGCACTGAGCACCCAGCACCCCGAGAATGAGCACCCAGCACCCCGAGTACTGAGCACCGAGCACTCTGAGCACTGAGTACCCATCACCCTGAGCACTGAGCACCCAGCACCCTGAGTACTGAGCACCCAGCACCATGAGTACTGAGCACCCAGCACCCTGAGCACTGAGCACCGAGCACCCCGAGTACTGAGCACCCAGCACCCTGAGCACTGAGCACCCAGCACCCTGAGAACTGAGCACCCAGCACCCCGTGCACTGAGCACCCAGCAAACTGAGCACTGAGCACCCAGCACCCTGAGTACTGAGCACCCAGCACCCTGAGTACTGAGCACCCAGCACCCTGAGTACTGAGCACTCAGCACCCTGAGTACTGAGCACCGAGCACCCCGAGCACTGAGCACCCAGCACCCTGAGCACTGAGCACCCTGACGACTGAGCACCCAGCACCCTGAGCACTGAGCACCCAGCACCCGAGTACTGAGCACCCAGCACCCTGAGCACTGAGCACCCAGCACCCTGAGTACTGAGCACCCAGCACCCTGAGCACTGAGCACCCAGCACCCCGAGAATGAGCACCCAGCACCCTGAGCATTGAGCAATCAGCACCCCGAGCACTGAGCACCCAGCACCCCGAGCACTGAGCACCCAGCACCCTGAGCACTGAGCACCCTGTGGACTGAACACCCAGCACCCTGAGCACTGAGCACCCAGCACCCTGAGTACTGAGCACTGATCACCCTGAGCACTGAGCACCCAGCACCCCGAGCACTGAGCACCCAGCACCCTGAGTACTGAGCTCCCAGCACCCCGAGCACTGAGCACCCAGTACCCTGAGTACTGAGCACCCTGAGTACTGAGCACCGATCACCCTGAGCACTGAGCTCAGAGCACCCTGAGTACTGAGCACCCAGCACCCTGAGCACTGAGCACCAAGCACCCTGAGTACTGAGCACCCAGCACCCTGAGCACTGAGCACCCAGCACCCTGAGTACTGAGCACCCAGCACCCTGAGCACTGAGCACCCAGCACCCTGAGTACTGATCACCCAGCACCCCGAGCACTGAGCTCCCAGCACCCCGAGAATGAGCACCCAGCACCCCGAGTACTGAGCACCGAGCACCCTGAGCACTGAGTACCCAGCACCATGAGCACTGAGCACCCAGCACCCTGAGTACTGAGCACCCAGCACCCTGAGCACTGAGCACCGAGCACCCCGAGTACTGAGCACCCAGCCCCCTGAGTACTGAGCACCCAGCACCCTGAGTACTGAACACCCAGCACCCTGAGCACTGAGCACTGAGCACCCTGAGCACTGAGTACTGAGCACCGAGCACCCCGAGCACTGAGCACCCAGCACCCGGAGTACTGAGCACCCAGCACCCTGAGTACTAAGCACCGAGCACCCTGAGTACTGAGCACCAAGCACCCTGAACACTGAACATACAGCACCCTGAGCAATGAGCACCCAGCACCCTGAGTACTGAGCACTGACCACCTAGCACCCCGAGTACTGAGCACCCAGCACCCTGAGTACTGAGCACTGAGCACCCAGCACCCCGAGCACTGAGCACCCAGCACCGTGAGCACTGAGCACCCAGCACCCTGAGCACTGAGCACCCAGCACCCTTAGTACTGAGCACTGACCACCTAGCACCCCGAGTACTGAGCACCCAGCACCCTGAGTACTGAGCACTGAGCACCCAGCACCCCGAGCACTGAGCACCCAGCACCCTGAGCACTGAGCACCCAGCACCCGAGTACTGAGCACCCAGCACCCTGATTACTGAGCACCCAGCACCCTGAGTACTGAGCACCCAGTACCCCGAGTACTGAGCACCCAACACCCTGAGTACTGAGCACCCAGCACCCTGAGCACTGAGCACCCAGCACCCTGAGCACTGAGCACCCAGCACCCTGAGTACTGAGCACCCAGCACCCTGAGCACTGAGCACCCAGCACCCTGAGCACTGAGCACCCAGCACCCTGAGCACTGAGCACACAGCACCCTGAGTACTGAGCACCCAGGTCCCTGAGTACTGAGCACTGAGCACGCAGCACCCTGAACACTGAGCACCCAGCACCCTGAGTACTGAGCACTGAGCACCCAGCACCCCGAGCACTGAGCACAAAGCACCCTGAGCACTGAGCACCAAGCACCCGACTACTGAGCACCCAGCACAATGAGTACTGAGCACCCAGCACCCTGAATACTGAGCACTCAGCACCCCGAGTACTGAGCACCCAGCACCCTGAGTACTGAGCATCAAGCACCCTAAGTACTGAGCACTGAGCACCCTGAGTACTGAGCACACAGCACCCTGAGCACTGAGTACCCAGCACCCTGAGTACTGAGCACTGAGAACCCTGAGTACTGAGCACCGAGCACCCTGAGTACTGAGCACCCAGCACCCTGATCACTGAGCACCCAGCACCCTGAGCACTGAGCACCCAGCACCTTGAGTACTGAGCACCGAGCACCTCGAGCACTGAGCACCCAGCACCCTGAGTACTGAGCACCCAGCACCCTGAGCACTGAGCACCCAGCACCCTGAGCACTGAGCACCCAGCAGCCCGGGCACTGATCACCCAGCACCCTGAGTACTGAGCACCCAGCACCCTGAGCACTGAGCACCCAGCACCCTGAGTACTGAGCTCCCAGCACCCTGAGTACTGAGCAACCAGCACCCTGAGCACTGAGCACTGAGCACCCAGCACCCTGAGCACTGAGCACTGAACACCCAGCACCCCGAGCACTGAGCACCCAGCACCCCGAGCACTGAGCACCCAGCACCCTGAGCACTGAGCACCCTGTGGACTGAACACCCAGCAACCTGAGCACTGAGCACCCAGCACCCTGAGTACTGAGCACCGATCACCCTGAGCACTGAGCACCCAGCACCCTGAGTACTGAGCACCCAGCACCCTGAGCACTGAGCACCCAGCACCCTGAGAACTGCGCACCCAGCACCCCGAGTACTGAGCACCCAGCACCCTGAGCACTGAGCACCCAGCACCCTGAGTACTGAGCACCCAGCACCCTGAGCACTGAGCACCCAGCACCCTGAGTACTGCGCACCCAGCACTCCGAGCACTGAGCACCCAGCACCCCAAGAATGAGCACCCAGCACCCCGAGTACTGAGCACCGAGCACCCTGAGCACTGAGTACCCAGCACCCTGAGCACAGAGCACCCAGCACCCTGAGTACTGAGCACCCAGCACCCTGAGTACTGAGCACCCAGCACCCTGAGCACTGAGCACCGAGCACCCCGAGTACTGAGCACCCAGCAACCTGAGTACTGAACACCCAGCACCCTGTGCACTGAGCACTGAGCACCCTGAGCACTGAGTACTGAGCACCGAGCACCCCGAGCACTGAGCACCCAGCACCCGGAGTACTGAGCACCCAGCACCCTGAGTACTAAGCACCGAGCACCCTGAGTACTGAGCACCCAGCACCCTGAACACTGAACATACAGCACCCTGAGTACTGAACACCTCGAGCACTGAGCACCCAGCACCCTGAGCACTGAGCACCCAGCACACCGAGCACTGAGCACCCAGCACCCTGAGTACTGAGCACCCAGCACCCTGAGTACTGAGCAACCAGCACCCTGAGCACTGAGCACTGAGCACCCAGCACCCTGAGCACTGAGCACTGAACACCCAGCACCCCGAGCACTGAGCACCCAGCACCCCGAGCACTGAGCACCCAGCACCCTGAGCACTGAGCACCCTGTGGACTGAACACCCAGCAACCTGAGCACTGAGCACCCAGCACCCTGAGTACTGAGCACCGATCACCCTGAGCACTGAGCACCCAGCACCCTGAGTACTGAGCACCCAGCACCCTGAGCACTGAGCACCCAGCACCCTGAGAACTGCGCACCCAGCACCCCGAGTACTGAGCACCCAGCACCCTGAGCACTGAGCACCCAGCACCCTGAGTACTGAGCACCCAGCACCCTGAGCACTGAGCACCCAGCACCCTGAGTACTGCGCACCCAGCACTCCGAGCACTGAGCACCCAGCACCCCAAGAATGAGCACCCAGCACCCCGAGTACTGAGCACCGAGCACCCTGAGCACTGAGTACCCAGCACCCTGAGCACAGAGCACCCAGCACCCTGAGTACTGAGCACCCAGCACCCTGAGTACTGAGCACCCAGCACCCTGAGCACTGAGCACCGAGCACCCCGAGTACTGAGCACCCAGCAACCTGAGTACTGAACACCCAGCACCCTGTGCACTGAGCACTGAGCACCCTGAGCACTGAGTACTGAGCACCGAGCACCCCGAGCACTGAGCACCCAGCACCCGGAGTACTGAGCACCCAGCACCCTGAGTACTAAGCACCGAGCACCCTGAGTAATGAGCACCCAGCACCCTGAACACTGAACATACAGCACCCTGAGTACTGAGCACCTCGAGCACTGAGCACCCAGCACCCTGAGCACTGAGCACCCAGCACCCCGAGCACTGAGCACCCAGCACCCTGAGCACTGAGCACCCAGCACCCTGAGTACTGAGCACCCAGCACCCTGAGCACTGAGTACCCAGCACCCTGAGCACTGAGCACCCAGCACCCTGAGCACTGAGCACCCGGCACCCTGAGCACTGAGCACCCAGCACCCTGAGTACTGAGCACCGAGCACCCCGAGCACTGAGGGCCCAGCACACTGAGCACTGAGCACCCTGAGGACTGAGCACCCAGCACCCTTAGCACTGAGCACCCAGCACCCTGAGTACTGAGCACTGATCACCCTGAGCACTGAGCACCCAGAACCCCGAGCACTGAGCAACCAGCACCCTGAGTACTGAGCACCCAGCACCCCGAGCACTGAGCACACAGCACCCTGAGTACTGAGCACCCTGAGTACTGAGCAAAGGTCACACTGAGCACTGAGCTCACAGCACCCTGAGTACTGAGCACCCAGCACCCTGAGCACTGAGCACCCACCACCCTGAGTAATGAGCACCCAGCACCCTGAGCACCCAGCACCCTGAGTACTGAGCACCCAGCACCCTGAGCACTGAGCACCCAGCACCCTGAGTACTGAGCACCCAGCACCCTGAGCACTGAGCACCCAGCACCCCGAGAATGAGCACCCAGCACCCCGAGTACTGAGCACCGAGCACTCTGAGCACTGAGTACGGATAACCCTGAGCACTGAGCACCCAGCACCCTGAGTACTGAGCACCCAGCACCATGAGTACTGAGCACCCAGCACCCTGAGCACTGAGCACCGAGCACCCCGAGTACTGAGCACCCAGCACCCTGAGCACTGAGCACCCAGCACCCTGAGAACTGAGCACCCAGCACCCCA